>NC_086450.1:270989512-271259512 GCF_028390025.1 Pseudophryne corroboree | reverse complement strand
CCTGCAGACCAATCAGACAGCCCAGCCCCCGGGACTTGGTTGATCCAACTGTCCCTGGGTGCGCGACGCACATCGTCTTAGCTGCATAGCAACCACCGACCCGCTGTGCAGGGCGGCTGCCTGACATCCCTGGTTGCCATGCAACTGTTTCTACATCCCTGTGTGAGTAAATATCAAATTGTGAGCCTTCAAACAAATGTATGAATGTGTATACTAATTTCTAATTTTATTTTCAGCTGCACAAATGCACAGTATACATACAGGAAGGGCAGGATCCCTCAAATGTTCAGAGGGTACACACCCTGGCAGCAGAGATGACTGCCCGCCAGGATACCTACATGAATGTCGTTGAAACCAGACTGGACGCCATTGAGAAGATAATGGAGAAGATGGCAAATGGTCTGGTTGAAATGCAAAAGGCTCATGCCGACAGCACGGCAGAAATGCAAAAGACCAGACGAGAAGATCACAGGGAGACTATGGACATCCTTCACGTTCTGGCCACATCCATCAACTGGCTGGTGGATAACACATCATGCCTGGCACACAGCGTTGACAACATGTCAGAGAGCCAACGACATTCGACATCCAGCCAACAGATCATCGCAACCACACTGCAGATGATGTACGATAAGCTCCCAGAGCCAGCTCATCAACACGCTGGTGAACCACATCCGCCATCACAAGCCACGCGGACGCCTCCTTCCCCTTCCTCTACCACCATCCTGGTATAGACGGTCACAGCTGTATCAAGGATATACAGGGATGTACCCCACCCACCAGATGCCTCCACCACCAACACCGGCCGCATCATCTACACCCGCACGGCCACCGAGGCCAAGTCAACGCACTCCCCAGCCGCCCAGGGCATCGACGCCCCATCAGGAGGAAGAAGAGGATCCGGACGGACAACCACCATAAGCCCGGTCGTATTGTTTTATTATTTACTCTTATGTTTCATGTTTCCCTTTCTCCCCCTCCCATTATTTTTTATTTTTTTCTTAATAATGTTTTATGTTTGTGTTGGGCTCCCCCACTCTCGACTGGATACTACCAAGGAGCTTGATGTCTAGGCATACATGAGCGGGCATGTATGCGGGCGCGTGTGGTAACTGATGAAAGCTCCTTGTGGCTACATGTATGATGGGCCAAAGAGCTATTCTGATACCACTTTTTTTTTTTTTTAAACAAACTCCTTTTTGTATTGGTGTAAAATAGGCTTTCACTGTTGTGTGAATTTACTATTCACTAGTGTTTATTTTTGGCTTCTTCATAGGATTGGGTGGAAAATTTAAGTGGATGGCGTAGTTCGTGTTGTGCATACCAAGGTGAGTAAAGCCATGTTTCAATGTATATATTCAAGAAACTTTGGACCGCCTGCCCTTGGGGAACAACACAGTCCAGCAATAGGTCATGCTGGGCTGTGTGGTTCCACAAGTGCAGGCGTGTCAAAGTGCTGACCACTGACACCACTCTGCCACTTTGGAACGCCTGCCCTTGTGGAACAACACAGTCCAGCAATGGGTCATGCTGGGCTGTGTGGTTCCACAAATGTTCTTGGGAAAGGAATGAACATGACATCATTAGTGTCTTTACTTAATATGGAATTATTTTTTTCACAGATATCTACACAAGAAAAGAATGTAAAGAAGAACAAACACTACTTTTTTTGTTTTATTACATTTTATTTTTTATTCCAAAATAAAATACAATTATATTTCTTCAATAAATTTTTAAAATGAGAAGTTTTGTGTGTTTTTCTTTAAATTATTAGTAAATAAAATGTAATATATGAGATGCAGTGGTATTGTGTTAGGTCGCCCATGGTACAGCAGGGGAACTGTCATGTCCCTTTTCATCCATGAGGATTCAAGCCACTTGGGAAGGATACTCCGCAAGACCTGTGGAAGAGAACAGTATGAGGTTCCAGCTATTGGTAATAGTGTCACCCTTCTATGGAAAAGGAAAAGGTACAAGCAACACAACACAAGCAGGTTACGGCAGCCCCAAATGCAACCCTCCGGCACTTGCGTAACTACACATCCAAACATTCCCTGACACAGTGTAAGCATAGATGTATCAGGGCATGATTGGATGTGCAGTTTTGCAAATGCCGGAGGGCTGCACTTTGGACATGCCGGGTTGACTTTAACAGGAGGGAGTTTTGGGCAATACATCTCACCTGAGGGGGGTTGTCTGCTACATTGCGGAGGTTCAGGTCCACATCACAAGTAGGTCGCCCATGCCATGGTACATAAGGGGAACTGTCGTGTCTCTTCACATCCACGCAACTTGGGAAGGATACTCCGCAAGACCTGTGGAAGAGAATAGTATGAGGTTCCAGCTATTGGTAATAGTGTCACCCTTCTATGGAAAAGACAAGGTACAAGCAACACTTTGACACAAGCAGGTTACAGCGGCCTTTGTCCCAAATGCAACCCTCCGGCACTTGAGTAACTACACATCCCAACATTCCCTGACACAGTGTAAGCATTGGTGTATCAGGGCATGATTGGATGTGCAGTTTTGCAAATGCCGGAGGGATGCACCTTAGACATGCTGGGGTGACTTGGACAAGAGGGAGTTTTGGGCAATACATCTCACTGGAGGGGGGTTGTCTGCTACATGGCGGAGGTTCAGGTCCACATCACAAATAGGTTGCCCATGGTAGAGTTGGATAAACGGGTCCAATATTTGCGGCAACCCAACAACAGGAAAAAACAGGGGGTAACAGGTCGTCAACAGGACGAAACTTTGAAAACAGGCCTGGGAAGGTGCGTCAACAGGACGTAAAACTCTGAAATACATAAATAAAGATTTTTTTTTTAGAATATTACAATCTCAGTTTACACGATAATACAAATGTTACAAGTATACTCACAGGCGGTGGAAAAAAAGCTTTGGATCAATGTCCGTCGGGAATCATCTCCTTCGTCCATACCCACCGGTAGAGCAGAAGAACGGTTCCCGCGTCGGAAAGCACTGCGACGAAGAGTCACCGGCAAACGGTTTGTGACACATATGTTGTGTAAAATACAACATGCATTTACCATGCCGCAAACCTTCGCCGGTGAGTACAAAAGAGCGCCACCGGAAGTGTCTAAACATCTAAACCGGCTTTTAAGTACACCGAAGGCACGCTCAATTACTTGCCTCGATGCTTTGTGTGTCTCTTGGTAACGTTTTTCTGCTCTACCAACAGGATTAGACAATGGGGTCAAGAGCCACGATTTGTTGGGATAACCCGCATCGCCTATGGAAATGAAAAAAATGGTGGGTAATAATAAGATTTTACTCACCGGTAAATCTATTTCTCGTAGTCCGTAGTGGATGCTGGGGACTAGGTAAGGACCATGGGGAATAGATGGGCTCCGCAGGAGACTGGGCACTCTAAGAAAGATTTAGTACTTCTGGTGTGCACTGGCTCCTCCCTCTATGCCCCTCCTCTAGACCTCAGTTAAGGAAACTGTGCCCGGAAGAGCTGACATTACAAGGAAAGGATTTTGGAATCCAGGGTAAGACTCATACCAGCCACACCAATCACACCGTATAACTTGTGATAAACTTACCCAGTTAACAGTATGAACAAACAACAGAGCATCAACCAATGGATGCCAACATAACATAACCCTTTATTAAGCAATAACTATATACACGTATTGCAGAAAGTCCGCACTTGGGACGGGCGCCCAGCATCCACTACGGAATACGAGAAATAGATTTACCGGTGAGTAAAATCTTATTTTCTCTAACGTCCTAGTGGATGCTGGGGACTCCGTAAGGACCATGGGGATTATACCAAAGCTCCCAAACGGGCGGGAGAGTGCGGATGACTCTGCAGCACCGAATGGGCAAACACAAGGTCCTCCTCAGCCAGGGTATCAAACTTGTAGAATTTTGCAAATGTGTTTGAACCCGACCAAGTAGCAGCTCGGCAAAGCTGTAATGCCGAGACCCCTCGGGCAGCCGCCCAAGAAGAGCCCACCTTCCTTGTGGAATGGGCTTTCACTGATTTTGGATGCGGCAATCCAGCCGCAGAATGAGCCTGCTGAATCGTGTTACAGATCCAGCGAGCAATAGTTTGCTTTGAAGCAGGAGCACCCAGTTTGTTGGATGCATACATGATAAACAGCGAGTCAGTCTTCCTGACTCCAGCTGTTCTGGTTACATAAATCTTCAAAGACCGGACTACGTCAAGCAACTTGGAATCCTCCAAGTCACAAGTAGCCGCAGGCACCACAATAGGTTGGTTCAAATGAAAAGATGACACCACCTTTGGCAGAAATTGCGGACGAGTCCGCAATTCTGCCCTGTCCATATGGAAAACCAGATAGGGGCTTTTACATGACAAAGCCGCCCATTTTGACACACGCCTAGCCGAAGCTAAGGCCAACAGCATGACCACTTTCCACGTGAGATACTTTAGCTCCACAGTCTTAAGTGGCTCAAACCAGTGGGATTTCAGGAAACCCAACAACACATTAAGATCCCAAGGTGCCACTGTTGGCACAAAAGGGGGCTGAATATGCAGCACTCCCTTAACAAACGTCTGAACCTCAGGCAGTGAAGCCAGTCTTTTTGAAAGAAAATAGATAGGGCCGATAATCTGGACCTTTATGGACCCTACTTTTAGGCCCATAGTCACTCCTGACTGTAGGAAGTGCAGGAATCGACCCAGCTGGAATTCTTCTGTAGGGCCTTCCTGGCCTCACACCAAGCAACATATTTTCGCCATATACGGTGATAATGCTTTACTGTCACGTCCTTCCTAGCCTTTATCAGCGTAGGAATAACTTCATCCGGAATGCCTTTTTCCGCTAGGATCCGGCGTTCAACCGCCATGCCGTCAAACGCAGCCGCAGTAAGTCTTGGAACAGACAGGGCCCTTGTTGCAACAGGTCCTGTCTGAGAGGCAGAGGCCATGGGTCCTCTGTGAGCATTTCTTGCAGTTCCGGGTACCAAGTCCTTCATGGCCAATCCGGAACAATGAGTATTGTTCTCACTCCTCTTTTTCTTACAATTCTCAGCACCTTTGGTATGAGAGGAAGAGGAGGAAACACTTAGACCGACTGGAACACCCACGGTGTTACTAGTGCGTCCACAGCTATCGCCTGAGGGTCCCTTGACCTGGCGCAATACCATTTTAGCTTTTTGTCGAGGCGGGACGCCATCATGTCCACCTGTGGCAGTTCCCGTCGATTTGCAATCTGCGTGAAGACTTCTTGGGGAAGTCCCCACTCTCCCGGGTGGAGGTCGTGCCTGCTGAGGAAGTCTGTTTCCAGTTGTCCACTCCCGGAATGAACACTGCTGACAGTATGCTTACGTGATTCTCCGCCCAGCGAAGAATTCTGGTGGCTTCTACCATCGCCACCCTGCTCCTTGTGCCGCCTTGGCGGTTTACATGAGCCACTGCGGTGATAGTGTCTGACTGGATCAGAACCGGTTGGTCGCGAAGCAGGGTCTCCGCTTGACTTAGGGCGTTGTATATGGCCCTTAGTTCCAGGATATTGATGTGAAGGCAAGTCTCCTGCCTTGACCACAGCCCTTGGAAATTTCTTCCCTGTGCGACTGCCCCCCACCCTCGGAGGCTTGCATCCGTGGTCACCAGGACCCAGTCCTAAATGCCGAATCTGCGACCTTCGAGAAGGTGAGCACTCTGCAGTCACCACAGGAGAGACACCCTTGCTCTGGGGGATAGGGTGATTAACTGATGCATCCGAAGATGTGATCCGGACCACTTGTCCAGTACGTCCCATTGGAAGGTATGGAACCTGCCGAAGGGAATGGCCTCGTATGATGCCACCCTCCTTCCCAGGACTCGAGTGCAGTGATGCACTGACACCTGTTTTAGTTTTAATAGATTCCTGACCAGTGTCACGAGCTCCTGAGCTCTCTCTATCGGGAGATAAACCTTTTTCTGGTCTGTGTCTAGGATCATGCCTAGGAGAGGCAGATGAGCTGTAAGAACCAACTGCGACTTTGGAATATATAGAATCCAGCCGTGTTGCCGTTTCACTTCCGGAGAAAGCGATACGCTGTTCAGCAACTGCTCTCTTGATCTCGCTTTTATGAGGAGATCGTCCAAGTACGTGATAATAGTGACACCTTGCTTCCGCAGGAGCACCATCATTTCCGCCATTACCTTGGTGAATATTCTCAAGGCCGTGGAGAGACCAAACGGCAACGTTTGAAATTGGTAATGACCATCCCGTACCGCAAGTCTGAGGTACGCCTGATGAGGTGGATAAATGGGGACAAGAAGGAATGCATCCCTTATGTCCCGAGTCACCATAAAATCTCCCCCTTTCAGGCTTGCAATCACCACTCTTAGCGATTCCAATTTGAACTTGAACCCTTTCAGGTATATGTTCAGGGATTTTAAATTCAATATGGGTCCGACCGAACCGTCTGGTTTCGGGACTACAACATGGTCGAATAATAACCCCCTCCTTGTTGAAGGAAGGGAACCTTGACCACCACCTGTTGAAGATACAATTTATGAATTGCAGTTAACACTGTTTCCCTCTCGTGGGGGGAAGCCGGCAGGGCCGTCGGTGAGGGGGCATCTTCTCAAAGTTCAGCTTGTATCCCTGAGACACAATATCTATTGCCCAGGGATCTAACAGGGAGTGAACCCACTTGTGGCTGAACTTACGAAGGCGTGCCCCCACCGGGCCTAGCTCCGCCTGTGGAGCCCCAGTGACATGCAGTGGATTTTTGTAGAGGCCGGGGAGGACTTCTGTTCCTGGGAACTAGCTGTGTTGTGCAGCTTCTTTCCTCTGCCCCCGCCTCTGGCAAGAAAGGACGCACCTCGGACTTTCTTGTTTCTTTATTCGAAAGGCTGCATTTGATAATGTCGTGCAGGAATATAAGGCAAAATATCAGAATTACCAGCTATAGTTGTGGAGACCAGGTCCGAGAACCCTTCTCCACACAATCCTCAGCCTTCCACATGCTTTTTAAATCGGCATCATCTGTCCATTGCATATTCTACAGGACACGTCAAGCAGAAATCGACATAGCTTTGACTCTAGGACCCAGTATACTCATGTCTCTTTGGGCATGTTTAATATATATATATATACCTATCATTTAAGACAGCATCTTTAATATATATATATTTCTACATATACATATATATATATCTATCTATCTATATGAATACTAGGGTCTCAATCCCTGCTGATAAGGTACCTGTCCACGCTGCCACAGCGCTATAAACCCATGCCGACACAATCGCCGGTCTGAGTAGTATACTAGAATGTGCACGCTATCTGCAGGATCCCTGAGAATAGCTAGTGCTACCTTCTGGACAAACGGGACACCCTAGGGGAAGATTCCCATCACATCCTGGCCCTAGTGGGGAAAGGATACTGCTTGAGTATTTTTTGTGGGAAGCTGCAGTCTCTTGTCTGGAGTTTCCCGCTCTTTTTCCTCATGAGAGGAGGGAAATTTACCTCAGCTTTCTTCCCCTTAACATGTGTACCCTTGTGTCAGGGACAAATAAGTCATCAGTGATATGCAAATCATCTTTTATTACAATAATCATATATTGAATACCTTTCAGCCATCTTGGCTGTAACTTTGCATTATCGTAGTCGACACTGGAGTCAAACTCCGTGTCGATATCAGTGTTTATTATTTTGGATAGTGAGCATTGTGAGACTCTGAAGGTCTCTGTGACATAGGGACAGACAAGGGTAGATTTCCTGTCTGTTCTCTAATCTTTTGTGCAATAAATTCACCTCAGCTCTTACACATATCCAAACAGGTGTCGGCGTTGTCGACGGAGACACCCTCTCACGCACATATTTGCTCTATCTCCTCCTTAGGGGAGCCTTTTACCTCAGACATGTCGACACACACGTACCGACACACCACACACACAGGGGATGCTCTATTTGAAGACAGTTCCCCCACAAGGCCCTTTGGAGAGACAGAGAGAGAGTATGCCAGCACACACCCCAGCGCTATATGACCCAGGAATCACACAGTAACTTAGTGTTAACCCAGTAGCTGCTGTATATATTGTTTTTACGCCAAATTTATGTGCCCCCCCTCTCTTTTTCACCCTCTCTATCGTGCTTCTGCAGGGGAGAGCCTGGGGAGCTTCCTCTCAGCGGATCTGTGGAGAGAAAATGGCGCTGGTGAGTGCTGAGGAAGAAGGCCCCGCCCCCTCAGCGGCGGGCTTCTCCCGCGATTTTGTGTAAAATTAATGGCGGGGGCTCATGCATATAACAGTGTCCAACTGTATATATGCTGCTTTTGCCAGGAGGTACTTAATTGCTGCCCAGGGCGCCCCCCCCTGCGCCCTGCACCCTACAGTGACTGGAGTGTGTGGGTGTAATGCGGGAGCAATGGCGCACAGCTGCAGTGCTGTGCGCTACCTCATGTGAAGACAGGAGTCTTCTGCCGCCGATTTCAATGTCTTCTTGCTTCTGCCGGCTTCTGTCTTCTGGCTCTGCGAGGGGGACGGTGGCGCGGCTCCGGGAACGGACGACAAGGTCAGGTCCTGTGTTAGATCCCTCTGGAGCTAATGGTGTCCAGTAGCCTAAGAAGCGCAACCTAGCCGCAGTTAGTAGGTTTGCTTCTCTCCCCTCAGTCCCTCGTAGCAGAGAGTCTGTTGCCAGCAGAAGCTCTCTGAAAATAAAAAACCTAACTAAAATACTTTCTTATTAGCAAGCTCAGGAGAGCCCACTAAAAGCACCCAGCTCTGGCCAGGCACAGATTCTAACTGAGGTCTGGAGGAGGGGCATAGAGGGAGGAGCCAGTGCACACCAGTAGTACTAAATCTTTCTTAGAGTGCCCAGTCTCCTGCGGAGCCCGTCTATTCCCCATGGTCCTTACGGAGTCCCCAGCATCCACTAGGACGTTAGAGAAATAAAAAATAAAATAAAAAAAATTAAAATAAATACCTAACAGCCAGCCACCCGGCATGTTTCCTGTTTCGAAATTGGCAAACAGCGATGACTGGCTTAGGATGAAGGAGTCGTGAGACGATCCAGGAAATCCCACAAAAATATTCAAAAATTTCATGTTGACATCACAGACCGCCTGTATATTCATGGAATGGAAATGTTTTCGGTTCCGAAAACATTCTTCCGAATTCCGTGGCGGTCTGATCTGCACGTGGGTACAGTCAATCGCGCCCAGAACATTGGGAAAATTGTGTTTGGTGAAAAAGCCTAATTTGACATCCGCTGTCCGTATCTGGAAATGTGATGAACTGGATCGTCAATTTGCGGAAAGCCCTAATGACCTGGGTTATACAGCGCGACAGTGTCGACTGTGAAAAACCGCATGTTTGAGACAAAGTAGGCTGGAATGTGCCTGACGCCAAAAAATGTAACGCAGCCAGCAGTTTCTGGAAACCGCTGACTGCGCGATTGGTCCGTGCCCGAGGTTCCAGGTCGGCCTCCAACAGAGCGTACAGCGAATATATGTCGCGAGTCGATAAGCGATAATTTTGAATAACCTCGAACTCGCTGAGATCCTCCAGTTCACGCCTAGTGCGATACTGGCGTGGACATGGAAATGAAACACACAATACTGACTCACCCAATGCAGACATTTGCTGACCTTGATCCTGATGTTCAGCAGCCCTTTCTTCCTCCATGCTTGCAGCCAGCATGAACATCAACTTCTGGTCAGAAAAAGGCTCCATTATTGTAGTCAGTACAAAAATAGGATATAAATGTGTTAAAACGCAGGGATTGTCCTAAAAAAACGATTCCACAAGAGAGCTGACTGTAATGGCTGCTCGTCTCCCTGAAGTCTCAAACCCGGGAGTGAGGATAGAGGAGGGGCTTTGCAGAAGTGTATCCTGGGTAAAACTGTGGAATCATGGGTACATTTCCCTCAGCAGAGTGAAGAAAAAAATATTCTTTTAAAAAATCAATTAAATAATACTTGTGAGTCAAAAAAAGACAAACCAAGTAGATAATCCCTTCAAATACAAATAGATATGCTATTAGAAATCCAAAAAGCAAAAAAAAAATACATTAAATTTTTTTTTTATTAGATCCCGCCAGCAAAGTGAGGCAGAATGAAATTGACGAAATTGCTGTCGAAAAGCACTGTTGTCGAATCGATATTCTTCAATTGAATATACTTTTGTCGAAAAGCCGCATTTTGACCATTGCAGACATGTCGAATTTTGAAAATGTCGATTTGCAAAAAGTCGAATCTGAAACGGCAGGTATTTTGACGAAAAGTACTGTATTGCATTGACGAATCCAATTCGACATGTTTTTTTTGTCGAAAATGTCCCATTTTTCGACTTTCGCGGCAATTCGACCGCAATTGCATATACCCCAATGAGAGCATGGATTAGTTTTAGCAGTGTCTTGTTTAAGGTATGGTCATATTTTGGATATGTTTTTTAGATGAATGTAACATGATTTTGAGACAGATTGAATGTGGGGAACAAAGGATAGATCAGAGTCAAGGATGACGCCTAGGCAGCGAGCTTGTGGGGTAGGGCAGATTGTCGAGTTTTCAACAGTGATAGAGATATCAGGTTGGTACCTACTATTGGCCGGTGGAAATATAATTAATTCTGTTTTGGAAATATTAAGTTTGAGGTGGCAAGATGTCATCCAAGATGAAATGGCAGATAGGCATTCAGTGACGAGGCCCAGTACAGATAGGGATGATACTGTAATCCAAAAGAGCTGATTAGTTTACCAAGAGATGAGGTAAAGATAGAGAAAAGCAGATGACCCAAGACTGAGCCTTGCGGTACTCCAACTGAAAGAGGCAGCGAAGAGGTAGATTCAGAGAAGTGAACACTGAAGGAGCGATTAGATAAGTAGGGTAGGAACCAAGAAAGGGCTGTGTCTTTAAGACCTAGGGATTGTAGTGTTTGTATGAGAAGAGAGTGCTCAACTGTGTCAAAGGCAGCAGATAGATCTAGAACAGTGGTCTCCAACCGGTAGCTCGCCATAGTATTTTTGGTAGCTCACAGAGCACATGGGCTTGGGCAGTCACTGGCACTCCTCCTCCCTTAATTTTTAATATGGTGCCGGCCGTCAACCAATCATAGCTCGTGGACCGGCAGTGGCGGCACCTGATTGGCTGCCGGACCGTGGGTTTTGATTGGCTCACTTACCGCCACCATATTTAAAATGTGCGCCGCTGCCGGAGACTCTGTCACCCTCACCGCAGCTTCTCTCTGGACTTCACAGTAGAGGTGTGTGCTGCGCTCTCCTCCCCTTCCATCCCTCATACAGGAGGAGCAGCACCGGTGGCAGTAGAAGAAGCCAGCAAGGGTTAGCACTATGTGGGGCACTGTATCGGAAACTGCGTGGGGGCATTTTATCTGGCACTGTGGGGGGGCATTTTAAATGGCACTGCAGGGGGTATTGTATGTGGCATTGTTGGGGCATTGTATCTGGCACTGCTGGGGGCATTATTTGTGTATCTGGCACTGCTGGGGGCGCATTATTTGAATATCTGACACTGCTGAGGGGCATTATTTGTGTATCTGGCACTGCTGAGGGGCATTATTTGTGTATCTGGCACTGCTGAGGGGCATTATTTGTGTATCTGGCACTACGCGGGGGAGATTACTTGTAGTTGTGAGGCCACACCCACTTTTGTGATGCCACACCAACTTTCGCAGGAACGCACGCGCATTGGGGGGAGGGGGTAGCTCCTTCAGAGGTTTTATTTTCCGAAAGTAGCACACACCCCAATTAAGGTTGGAGACCACTGATCTAGAAGAATAAGTAGTGAGTAGTTGGACTTCGTAGTGACCAAATCATTAACCACTTTAGTCAGTGCTGTCTCTGTGGAGTATTGGGAATGGAAACCTGACTGAAGTGGGTCCAATAAATTGTGTGAGTTAAGAAAGTGTGTGAGTCGAGTGTAGGCAAGTTTCTCAAGTAGCTTAGAGAGGCAAGGGAGCTGAGAGATAGGGTGGTAGTTTGAGAGAGATTTAGGGTCAGAATTTTTTTTTTCAAAATGGGAGTAATCACTGCATGCTTGAAGAGTGAAGGACAAATACCAGTAGAGAGAGAGAGAGATTACAGATGTTAGTTAAGGTAGGGATGAGCACCAGAGACAGAGCTTTACTTATTTGTGAGGGTAAAGGATCAAGAGGAGAGGTAGTAGAGAAGCAGGATGAGAAGAGTGATGATACTTCATCTTCGTTTGTGGGATCAAATGAAGAGAGAGTGCCAGAGGGTTCAGGTAAAGAACTGAGCAGATCACTGGCTGCCGAAGGGCATACCATTTCATCTCAGATCTTATCAATCTTCTCCTTGAAGTGGAAAGCAAGATCTTGTGCCTTGATAGTGGCTGGTGGGGTGGTGAGGGAGGATTCAGAAGTGATTTCAATGTGTTAAAGAGTTGTTTGGGGTTAGAGGCTTGAGCAGAGATAAGAGTTTGGAAATATGTTTGTTTGGCAGTGTCCAGGGCATTTCTATAAGAGTGGTAGACAGTCTTATATGTAAGGAAGTCACTTGAAATACGAGATATACGCCACTGATGTTCAAGTTTACGTGTGAGTTTTTGTAGTCTTGTTAATTTAGAGTTCCATGGTTGACATCTAGGCCTACGTGAAGTGTGATGGGTAGCTCGAGCCACTTCATCAAGGGCTAGTTCTAGAGTCTCATTCAGGTGTGATACAGACATCTCAGGAGAGGTTAATGCAGAAATAGGTGAAAGCAGTTTTTGGAGTGAGGTGGAAAGCTCTTGAAGATTAATTGTGTTAATATTTCTGCGGGTTTGAGGAGGATTGGAGGACTTCAGCAACACAGAGTTTGAATTAACGAAGGAGAGCATGCAGGTGATAAGGTTGTGATCTGAGAGGGGGAAAGGAGTGTTAGTGAGTTCAGAAATGGAGCATAGTCTGGTGAATACGAGATCAAGGCAGTGGCCCTCCCAATGAGTAGAGTAGTCCATTGGGAGAGGCCGAGAGAGGTTAGAGAGAGTAGTTTGGAGGCGTGAGAAGCAGATTTTGGACAATCAATAGCAATATTGAAATCACCCATGATGATGGTGGAGATGTCAGAGGATAGGATGTGAGGGAGCCAGGCAGAAAAATCTTCCAGAAATAGTTTGGGATGCCCAGGTGGGTGATAGATAGCTGCAACATGCAGAGAGAAAGGAGAGTAAACCCTGATGGACTGTACTTCAAATGATATAAATGTGAGTGATGGAACCTGTGGTAGAACAGTATATGCAAAGGATTAGGAAAGTACTTTGGTCCATAGGTGGGAGTCTTAGTGATACATATATAATCACTCGTCACCCAGGCGGTTTTGTAGTAAACGCAAAGAGAGAACATACAAACCCCAAGGATACTAAACCATTAAATAGTGAATTCATGGTCACTTTTTGGTGGTCTCACAATGGGTCTCTTCTAGATATCATCCTGTGAGGTTGTGCAAAGAGGATTTTTTTTTATTTGTAACTGCTTTCAGTGTGTAAATCCATCATCAAGGTCCGTCACTGTATGGAGTGACTGTACAAAGGATCACAAACTGTATCTATGTTGTATAAATGTTAGAATCTTTTAGAGATGGATTTTTGGGCAGTACGGACGGTGTAATAGTTAGCATTACTGCCTCACAACACTGAGGTCATGGGTTCGATTCCTACCATGGCCCTAACTGTGCGGAGTTTGTATATTCTCCCTGTACTTACATGGGTTTCCTCCGAGTCCTCCGGTTTCCTCCCACAATCCAAAAATATACTGGTAGGTTAATTGGCTCCCAACAAAATGAACCCTAGTGAATGTGTCTGTGTGTACATGTGATAGGGAATCTAGATTGTAAGCTCCACTGGGGCAGGGACTGATGTGAATTGGCAAATATTCTCTCTAAAGCGCTGCAGAATATGTGTGCGCTATATAAATAACTGGTAATAAATACATAATAATAATTTTGATAACATTTGGTGATTGAATGTACGTACCTTTATTCTTTGTACAAGCTTTAACAGTACTCGCATGGTAAAAACTATATACATGTATGTATCAATGTTATGATTCCACAGAGACTGTTTATAGATGTCTCATTTTTTGAATACGCATATGTATTTATTTTTTATATTAATTGCATAGAGTACAAACGTACAAACTCCAACAAATTGCTCTACTTAGAAAAAACTGAATTGATTCACATTGGACATGTATAGAATAAGTGCTTGAGGGGGGCAGCCATATCTCCACATACTAAATCTATTAGGTGATAAATATTTTGGGGAATTTTCCGGATACCGAACATATTTTCGCTCCCTATGTTATAAACAATTGGATGTAAAATTGATTACATTGTTTAGTATTAATCCATTATGTCGCACAATGCCTAGAATTTTAAATGAATTCATAAACGTTATTTTTTAACTAACTTATCTTAAAGTGTGCCCCAAATTAGGCTTATACTTTAGTTCTTTTTTTAAGTTTTTGTAAAAACACTTTATTTATATCTTTTCATTCAGTATGAAGTAGTCTGTCCATGGTCTGCAAAGCTCTTTGTTGTATATTACATGATACACTGGCCACCCAGTGGTGAAACTCAGAATTGCAAATTGAACTCATCTTGACTGCACGGCAGGAATCCATCATGTCAGGCCACGTCAGGCCAAAACTGAGTACCATGGCACCATTTTCAGTAAGCTGTATGTGGACACATCTGTATGTCAAGGGCTGCATATAAAATATAGGAGGCTGCTCTCTAATATGAGAGTTGCTCCTTGGTAGCATCTATGGAGAGACTGTCCTCAAGTGCATCCACCCAGCCTTCAATAGCTATTTTACTATCATAGCATCCTTAAGAGATGATGTAGAGGCAGCAGCGGATTGGCCCACCAGGACACCATGACAGACTCCGATAGGCCGGTCCTACACTCCCCCTCAGCCAGGCCTTTACACTCAGGCTGGCTCACACTGCTTCCAGTACTTGCGGTTCATTGGAACGCAATCCGGAAGTTAGGCTAGAAAGGACTTCCAGGTGCCACTAGCCGTGAAAAGTGGTGAAGCTGTTCTACCAACGGGGGACCTGGAGAAAGTTAACCAGCCCAGCAACATCCTCTCCCTGGCCCCAACCAAAGGTCTCTTCAATGAGCCCGGCCCGGTAGCAGCAGCATAGCGATGGTCAGAGCCGGGTTCACTATATCCACAGAGAGGTTATTTTTAATTACATTATTTGCATTATCATGTTGGTGTAAGGGTTAGGGCGTCCCCGGTCACAGTGTATGGTTTAGGGACTGGACTGGGCAGAAGCAGGATGTTCTCAGGATGCCAGCTGATCAGGCTGCACTCACAGCCAGCCCTGGGACAATCTCTTATGCAAAGTCCTTCAGCCCTATAGCTGCCCAGTGTCTGTCCATGATGATAAGACTATTTATGTAAAGTAGTGGCTACGTATGTAATGCAGTGGCTATGTATGTAATGTGGTGGCTACGTATGTTATGTGGTGCTATTTGTACAGTATAATAAGGTGCTATTTGTATATTGCGGTGCTATACTTGTAGTGCGGTGCTATACGTGTAACGTGGTGCTATACGTGTAGTGCTATATGTGTAATGTGATGCTATACGTGTAGTGCTGTACATGTAATGTGGTGCTATTCATGTTATGTGGTACTATTTGTGTAATGTGGTGCTATACATGTAGTGCAGTGCTATACATGTAATGCAGTGCTATACGTGTAATGTGGCGCTTTTCCTGCAATAATGTGGTGGCAATGTATGTAATGTGGTGCCTAAGTATGTAATCAGGGGTGGATTGGCCACTGGGACAGATTCTGATGCGCTGGTCCCGTGTCTGTGTTTCACTACTTGTGTTTGCACCCTTCCTGTACTGTGCTGTATGTAGTGTATGCTCCCCCTCCTTGTACTTTGAAACATATAAGGTTAAAAAAAGCAGTTTGAAGAATTAAAAATCAATAACATCAGAAGTAGATTAAAGGCACGACAGCAATGTCAGTAGACACTGAAATTGGGCATATCAGTCCTTGTATATTCAGACGTACGGATGTACATCAGGGAAGGGCATTGTAGCAGCATATGCATAAAGTTGTAAAGCAAAGAAGGCCCCAACTGTGTCTATCTCAGAATCAGGACCTCTGAGGAGTGACCCCGCCCTCTTGACAGACCCCTCCCCCTCAACAGACTCCATTAGGGCTGCTTCCATAAATTTCCCGGGCTGGTGTTCGAACCCAATCTGCCCCTGTGTAGAGGGAATGGGCAATGTAGAGCTTTTCAGTAGATGAGCCAAATGACCATCTACCGAAGGGGGAACCTCCCATTTAGTACAGTCTTCCTCAGGGAAAGGGTAAAGAAAAGCTAACTTTTTAGGTAACTGAAACTTCCTGTTCGGTGTACTCCAAGCCACACGCATGAGTCGCGTGAGCTGGTCTGACTAAGGAAATTCCGCCTTATCAGCCCTTTTTCTTTTAAAGACTGAACCCTTAAGGAGCCGGCTCTTCTTCCTCTATGTTAAGGACAGTTTCAACTGCCCAATCTAAGGCTCATCCACATAAGAGCATTGATCCTATACCCCCCCTCCCTCCCCCGAGGTTGAACAAGGGTTCTGAGGCATAGCTGTCATCTACCTCCTGATCAGAGGACAGAATCCGAAGCCTGAGCCGACTGAGATGAGGGTGTAGCCTGTCTAGGTGCTTTAGAGTCTCCTGGTCTGTCACCCTGTAACATACCCTGAAAGACGACTGACGTCTGAGCTAAGCTCTGGACTGTAAAAACATGTTCATCCAGGGAAGCTGCATGGGGGGGAAGCGCATGGGGGGGGGAAGCAAGTGGAAACTGTTGAGGCAACCCATGTTGTGGAGGCAGAGTAAGAGCTGACAAGCATTCCACTAACTGCATCATAACCTGAGATAAAGAAGCCACTCACGGTCGTTCTTGGACAGCCACTGTTGTGACAGCCTGTAACACCTTAAACAGAGACTGTCTTGTAAAGTATCCTGAGGGTCAAAGCCAGCCAAATAGGAACTGCATGTAATCAGTATAGGAGCCCCAGGTTCCACCTTGCCTTTAGAGGACTTGCCTTTAGAGCACATAGTAAAAAAAACACAGAGGGGGAGATTTATATGTTTGAAAAGTCGGTTGGGTGTCTATTTTTTCCTGTCTATTAGAAAGAAAAAACCCAGACTCCCAACTGACTTTTCAAACATTTGAATCTCCCCCAGAGTGTCTTTACTAAAGCAATGTGACATCCTTCACAACTTACGTGTAAATGTGAGGTACAAAAAAAAACCTTACACCTGGTATGGTGGAGAGGAAATACAGGGTACAGCTATAACAGTACAGCAGAATTGAAATCACAAACAGCTAGCATCAACTCACATACAATGTATATATATATATATATATATATATATATATATATATATATACATACATACATATATAGAGTAGTCGGCGGCACTCACGGCTCCCGGTTCAGGGAATGAAAGAAGACACAGTGGCTGTGTTGTCAACGTTTCAAGGTTATTTAGATGAACATTTTCCTCAGGACATGTCACTGTGTCTTCTTTCATTCCCTGAATCAGGAGCCGTGAGTGCCGCCGACTACTCTATATATTTATGGGCATCCAATCCATGGTTGTTACCGGGAAGGCTCCGGCATCATTTCTAAGTTAATTACGGAATGGAGTGCTGCTGATCTCTACAGTATATATACATACATACATATACAGTATATATATATATATATATATATATATTGGGCACTGAATCATCTACACAAGCCTCAGAGGCTGGTAGGACAAGTGCAGACAAGTGCTGTATAACCTGACCCGTGGGAGAGGTATACAGGGAGAGTGGACTCTGCTGAGGAGGGTACATATGAACAGCTCAGAGACAGGAAACCTAAGAGAGGAATCAAGCCCTGGCCTGAGGGAGGGGCTAAAGGGGAGAGCTCACCTCTCATATGCTGACATCATCCCCAGGGCTGACCCGGCCTTTACAAGTGTCCCCAATGTCAGATACACAGAAAATAGCCCCGGTGGTCTAGCAGAGAGCATGAGCGATCTCTGCTATCAGCGTCTTCGGAGTGTCTCCAGCTCCAGAGGTAGGGCCACTACTATCGCGATTCCCCGGCAGCAGGGAGTCACCTTACCAGCTCTCCCAGTGTCCTGCTGTGGACGTGAAGCATGCCAGTGTGTCTGCTTTCACTGATGCCTACTGAGATCACTGGACCATTTACCAGTGTCATGGCACTGGAGGGAGTGATGGAGTGGCAGCGGAGGCACCCCACTCGGACGCCCAGCTCTGATCGTTTTAAGTAGCAAAAATAAAATAAATAAAAGGCTTGGGGATGCTGAAAGAAGCCCCCCTGTAAAAATGTGCATCCCGCCCTGCCGGCACCAAACGAAAACTGGATGGACTGGGGCTTGGTATAGGGGAAGAAGGACCAGTGCATCTTGGGACTGTAGAATTTTTGATATAAAGATTAGAATGTGATAAATGCAGGGCTATTTTTGGGCCAGAACGCTCCAGAACACCGTTCCTGAAGGTCTTTTCTAAAATGACATCAGGAATGATGTTCCGGAACATCTGCAGCCTGGCCCTTGCCTGCTGTCGCTACTGCCTCTGCTTCCGAAGTCTGAGCCTGCCTAAGGGGAGGAGAGCACAGCGTGCATCTCTCCTTCCCCTCACTGTATCCCATCTCCGGAAGCCAATCAGAGCTCGCGGACCTACAGTGTTATTTTTCAAATGGCCCCCAGAGACGGGACACAGCGAGGGGAAGGAGAGATGAATGCTGAGGTCTCTTCTCAGGCTCAGACAGGAGACGTGGAGGCAGCAGCAACAGCAGCTGTGAAGGAGTGATAGAGCATTACCGGGGCAATGTGTGTCTGCCTCTACTGGGGGCAATGTGTAACAAGCATTACTGGAGGAAATGTGTAACTGCCACTACTAGGGGCAATATTTGTCTGGCTCTACTAGGAGTAAGGTTTAACTGGCATTACCGGGGGCAATGTGTAACTGGCTCTACTGGGGGCAATGTATAACTGGCATTGCTTTTGGCAATGTGTAACTGGCACTACTGGGGGCAATGTGTACTGGCATTACTGGGGACAATGGCCCTCATTCCGAGTTGTTCGCTCGCTAGCTGCTTTTAGCAGCATTGCAAACGCTAGGCCGCCGCCCTCTGGGAGTGTATCTTAGCTTAGCAGAATAGCGAACGAAAGATTAGCAGAATTGCTACTAAAAATTTTCTTGTAGTTTCTGAGTAGCTCCAGACCTACTCCTAGATTGCGATCAGCTCGGTCCATTTAGTCCCTGGTTTGACGTCACAAACATGCCCTGCATTCAGCCAGCCACTCCCCTGTTTCTCCAGACACTCCCGTGTTTTTCCCTGACACGCCTGCGTTTTTTAGCACACTCCCAGAAAACGTTCAGTTACCACCCAGAAACGCCCCTTTCCTGTCAATCACTCACTGATCAGCAGTGCGACTGAAAAGCGAGCACGAACAACAGCAAAACTGTTAAGTTTTTAGTTAAATAACGAAGCACATGCGCCCTGCGTACCATGCGCATTTTCCACCTAATCGCTGCGTTGCAAAGAACGGCAACGAGCGAACAACTTGGAATGACCACCAATGTGTAACTGGCACTACTGGGGAAAATATGTAACTGACATTACTGGGACAATGTGTAACTGCCACTACTGTGGGCAATGTGTATCTGGCACTACTGGAGTAAATGTGTATTTGGCACTACTGGGGGTAATGTGCATCTGGCACTACTGGGGGCAATGTGTAACTGACATTTTCTGTGGGCATTATGTGTGTGTATATACAACACTACTGGGGGCATTATGTGTATACATGGCACAACTGGGGGCATTATGTGAATATACGGTACTGTTGGGGGCATTATGTGTATATACGGCACTGCTGGGGACTGTTAAATATGCTGTCTGCAGCTCTGTTCTATCTGCTTAATTGCTGTAGCAGCTGCATGGGATTATCTTTGGAGTCTTGGCTGCAGGAGTGTGTTGAGTGGCGCCTCTTCCCTTTATCTCCTGAATCTGCCTTGCACTGTTTGCTGGTCATAGAGCTTAGTTGCAGTGGGAGCCCTTGTCCCTCTGTGTCAGGTCCTAGTTCTGTATGAATACTGTCTTCCATTCTTCCAAGCTGCAGCTGTGCAGAATCCGTTTGTTCCTGCAACCAGTCCATCGTTTGTGTCCCAGTTTCATGTGCTGTCTATAGGAGTACATTGCATGAATACTGTCTTCCATTCTTCCACAACTGCAGCTCTGCAGAATCCCTGTTGTTTGTTTGTGCAGCCAGTTCATCATTTGTGCCCGTTTCATGGGGTGTAGTACTAGTGACCGGCGGTCTCCTGACCGCCGGTCAGCTTACCGACGCCGGGATCCCGGCAGCATACCGACGCCGGGATCCTGGCGGGGAGGGGCAAGTGCAGCAAGCCCCTTGCAGGCTCGCTGCGCTCGCCACGCTGCGGGCTCGGTGGCGACCTGCGGTCGCCACGGGTTCTATTCCCACTCTATGGGTGTCGTGGACACCCACGAGTGGAAATAGTCCCTGTTGGTCGGCATGCCGACCATCGGGATAGTGAGCCGTCGGGCTCGTGGTGGAGGTCATGTGACTGTCGGTCACCTGAGTACCTAGCACTCCTGCTATGCTGTAATCATCTCCCAACAGTAGTATTGCTCCATTGTGTTGGCTACTGCAGTTGCCAGGAGTAACATCCAATGGCCCGGAGCATTCTGTGTTATTTGTGTACCTGTTCTGCTCTTTCTGTCTGAACTCTATTGTCATTTACTTCTGTTGTTGCCAGTAGTTACTACTGCTAGTACAGAGCATTCCTTGTCATTTATGTACCAGCGGCATAAAATCTGGTGGCATCCCAGTACTGGTAGGCACGTTCCTCCTTATGGGAAAAGCGGTTGTAGCCAATAAGACCCGCTGGTGTGTTCTTTGCGTCTCAACCCTGGATGTAAACGGTCACTGCCCAGTAGATCCTCGGCAAGCCTATTCAGTGTGGAAAGAAGAATCTACAGTTGTAACTGGGACATGTGTATTCATGGCACTGCTGAGGGCATTATGTGTATATATGGCACTGCTGAAGGCATTGTGTGTATACATGGCACTGCTGGGGGCATTATGTGTTTTTAAAAAAAAATTATGCACCAATTGATGCCCCACCCCTTTGGTAGCTCCACCGACATCACTGTCCACTTATGCCCCGCCCACAATTCCTGAACCTATTTTCCTACAAAAATAGCTCTGGATAAATGCAAAAACTGCCACAAACACAGCACAGGGGTAATAAAAAAAAGTATTAGCCATAAGGTTATCATCTCTGTTCATAAGATTATAAGCAAGGAAGATACCTACTCTTTCAGAATGATTCAAGTGATATATGCAGCAACAACCCATTACTAATTGGTGTTAGAGAACCTAAAAATAAAAACTATATTCAAATTATTGTCTTTAGTTATTCATAATCTTGCACTAATGATGTGATATTGCTACACTGGAGGATTACTGTACTTGAGTCTTAATATCTCGTTCCACAGAATAGTTTTAAAATCCTAACTATCCCATTATTAGAATATTGAAAGATCAGTTCACAGCATTCTGTTACAACAGCAAGCATATTCTCTGATGCATCTTTCAAAGTTGTTAAAGCATAATACGCATCACCTCAAAGTCACCTCATTAGTGCAGACGGAGCCACATATACAGGTCAAATAAAGATTACAGTAACTTAAAAATTAGTAGTAAGTAGTGGGTTTATAGTGTATAGTGCGGAATTATTATTTCTACTGTAAGAAATTAAAAACATTCCTGTAAATGGCACTGCAAAGGCACATTTTTTGCAATTCAATTTGACAGTTGGACCTTGTTTTCAACAACATGGATAAGCATGCACGTTTCCTCAAAATAAAGCTGTAATGTTGGAGACTGCAGTATCAGTTTATCATGTATTTTACTTTGATACAAAAAAACTAATTGATGTAGGACTGAGAACAGTAGATGACAAGTGCAAAAGTTGAAAATAACGCCAATTTATCACATTCAGTGTCTTTCCATACTTGAAATAAGTACTGTAGTTATATTTTATTTTCTTCTGCAAGGGGAGTTAATTTGTAGGGTAAGAGTTTAAATACTACATCCGGATTGTGGGGGTAATTCCAAGTTGATCGCAGCAGGAATTTTGTTAGCAGTTGGGCAAAACCATGTGCACTGCAGGGGAGGCAGATATAACATGTGCAGAAAGAGTTAGATTTGGGTGGGTTATTTTGTTTCTGTGCAGGGTAAATACTGGCTGCTTTATTTTTACACTGCAAATTAGATTGCAGATTGAACACACCACACCCAAATCTTACTCTCACTGCACGTTAAATCTGCCTCCCCTGCAGACTGCAGTGCACATGGGGGGTAATTCCAAGTTGATCGCAGCAGAATTTTTTTTAGCAGTTGGGCAAAACCATGTGCACTGCAGGGGGGGCAGATATAACATTTGCAGAAAGAGCTAGATTTGGGTGGGTTATAGTGTTTCTGTGTAGGGTAAATACTGGCTGCTTTATTGTTACACTGCAAATTAGATTGCAGATTGAACACACCACACCCAAATCTAACTCTCTCTGCAAATGTTATATCTGCCCCCCTGCAGTGCACATGGTTTTGCCCAACTGCTAAAAAATTTCCTGCTGTGATCAACTTGGAATTACCCCCCTGGTTCTGCCCAACTGCTAACAAAATTCCTGCTGCGATCAACTTGGAATTACCCCCTGTGGGCCTAATTCAGACCTGATCGAAGCAGCAAATTTGTTAGCAGATGGGCAAAACCATGGGGGTCATTCCGAGTTGTTCGCTCGGTAAATTTCTTCGCATCGCAGCGATTTTCCGCTTAGTGCGCATGCGCAATGTCCGCACTGCGACTGCGCCAAGTAAATTTGCTATACAGTTAGGTATTTTACTCACGGCTTTTTCTTCGTTCAGGCGATCGGAGTGTGATTGACAGGAAGTGGGTGTTTCTGGGCGGAAACAGGCCGTTTTATGGGCGTGTGGGAAAAAACGCTACCGTTTCTGGGAAAAACGCGGGAGTGGCTGGAGAAACGGAGGAGTGTCTGGGCGAATGCTGGGTGTGTTTGTGACGTCAAACCAGGAACGACAAGCACTGAACTGATCGCAGATGCCGAGTAAGTCTCGAGTTACTCAGAAACTGCACAGAGATGTCTTTTCGCAATATTGCAAATCTTTCGTTCGCAATTTTAAGAAGCTAAGATTCACTCCCAGTAGGCGGCGGCTTAGCGTGTGCAATGCTGCTAAAAGCAGCTTGCGAGCGAACAACTCCTCGGAATGACCCCCCATGTGCACTGCAGGGGGGTGCAGATATAACATGTGCAGAGAGAGTTAGATTTGGGTGGATTATATTGTTATATTGTTTCTATGCAAGAGAAATACTGGCTGCTTCACTTTTACACTGCGATTTAGTTTTCAGTTTTAACACACCCCACCCAAATCTAACTCTATCTGCACATGCAGGGCCATTTCTTGGGGCAGGCGAGCAGTGCAACCGCACTGGGCGCCCGCCGCGGCACTAACTGTGGCTCCCTGCTTCCCCCTCCTATTTCTCCCCTAGTAACCCGCTCAGGGGGCGGAGTTTCACGGAATGATGCGGTTGCGTCGTTACGTCACGACGCAACCCCGTAACTCCGCGAAACTCCCCCCCAAGCAGAGTACAGAGGGGGATCCAAGTTAGGAAGAGGGAAAGGCCGGCGCGAGGAGCGACTGGTGAGGCGGGCCAAAGAGCGGTAATCGCCTCTGTAAGTATTCTCTCTCTCTCTCAATGTGTAAAATGGGGACACCTGCCGTAATGTGTGAAATGGGGACTCTTGCCTGCCGTAGTGTGGGGATTTAATGTATCAAGGGCATTGCAGTGTGTGGCATAATATGGTGCAGGGGGCATTACTGTGTGGGGCTTAATATGGTAGAATTTTTTTTTCCTGTGGTGGTCGTGATCTGTTGGAGCAGGGTCAAAAACTGGATTGTGAGGCAGTCTTTTCAGACGAGGCCACACCCATTTAGATGAGGCCACGCCCCCTTGCCGGGTGCGCGCGCAAGTTGTTTTTTTTATCTAGGTGTGTGTGTGGGGGGTGGCACATTTTTTATGTCATGGGGGGGCGCATTTTTAAATCTCGCACTGGGAGCCAAATTGGATAGAAACAGCCCTGTGCACATGTTATATCTGCACCCCTACCCCCGCCCCCCCCCCCCCCTCCTCTGCAGTGCACATGGTTTTGTCCATCTGCTAACAAATTTGCTGCTACAATCAGGTCTAAATTAGGCCCGTTGAGATGCCACTGTCGGCATTCTGACTGTTGGGATGACTGCTGGGATATCTATACAATCCAGTCCTAAACAATGGGAAGAAAATTAAGTAGCATCAGTTTGATTATTTTAACAAATCAATGTCAATCACAATTGCCACACATTTCTCCTTTTACTTTATATATAGCAGCATAGATAGGCTAAATATAGAATTCAATTTATTTATAATAAAGATGTATATTTTAGAGATGGGCGTGGACCCCCATGTTTTTGGTATTGCCAAAACTGCACTGTGTTTTGCTTTCTAGTTTTGACAAAACCACTCTCACGTTTTGATTTTGGATCAGAATTGTTTTACAAAAATTGCTAAAACAGCTAAAATCATATAATTTGGGACTATATTTGTTCCTACAGTATTATTAATCTAACATTAATAACATAACATTCATTTTCCCATCATCTACTTTGACCACCTCACAATATTGTTCACCAATGTTGGTCAAAGGCTGGCTGACTAAACCAAGCAACAGAGCAGTGGCACAAACACACGGCAGTTATTTGTTTAAAAATGTGTTGCAAGTTAGTAATGTTTTACCAGGGCTTAAAGGGGGCAGGAATGGGGAACTAATTTCCGTCACTTGTAATAGTAGGTGGAACTAGTTCCGCCTCCACCATGGCCCTGCACAGTAATTCCAACACAGAATTCCGCCCCACCACCCACGTCAATAAATGACACAGGATGCGCAAGTGTCACTGATGAGCTGCATCTGCTTCCCCCTTCCTCGGGTCCTGGTGGCTCCATGGTTCTTCTCTGCCTATGGCCCACCTCTCCTGGTACTCACACGCTGTGTCTGTTGGCCGGCGTTTGTCCCTTCCTCAGGTCCCAGCAGCTGTTTTTTTTGGGCACAGCATATTTGATGTCATCCCACCAGCTCCGCTGAAGTGAAGAAATGTCACAGAGAGGAGCAAGCTCAATGCATGCTGAAGACAAGGAGAGAGGGGCTGGAGGGACACAGGACAGGGAGCTGCTGGAGTGACAGAGGCAGAGATGTGTATAAGTAGTACTACTGTGAGCATTATGTAGTTATTAATAGGGGAGTGGTCTCATTACTAGAGGTGTGGCCTTGCATTATATACTGTCCCTGTGAGCCATACCCCTCTTTTTTGACACAAAGGGTGACAGTGGCACATATACACAGAGTGACAGAGGGGCATACACACAGGGTGACAGGGGCTCATACAAAGGGTGACAGTGGGTCACCTTTTTCTTTGAAAAAGCACCTTTAAAAGGAGCGAAACGCATCAGAAGGACTTTATTGGACCTGTATATTGGACCTAATCTTGCCGACTACAAGTCTAACAGGAGCCGAGAGGAGAGAGACTGCTCAGCGGTGCGTGCAGCACGGTGTCAGAGGACGTGACTCACAGTGCATTGAGGACGGGAGATTTGTAAACTACAGGCGCCAGCTGAGTGCCGAGTTCCGCAGCCAGAGCCAACCTCATACGGTATTGGGACTCTCCCCCTACACTTGAATTGCCTTGTGGAGACTACACATAAGGCTCCGACTTGGAGCAGATATCACATACTGTGCTGTTATCACAAATATAGGCCCTCATTCTGAGTTGATCGCACCAAGCAACTTATTGCTTCTGGTGCGATCAACTGGGGGGTGTATTTTAGCATAGCAGGGCCGCGATTGCTTGTGCAGTCCTGCTATGCTAAAAAAGTTTCCTGCAAAACAAGACCAGCCCTGGACATACTTACCCTGTGCGACGGATCCAGCGATGATGGGCTCGGCTTTGACTTCAGACATCCGCCCTCCGTCCGCCTGGACACGCCTGCGTTTTTCTTACCACTAGCCGAAAATGGTCTTCAATGGTCATTTGACGCCCTGCAATGCCTTCCTGCAGTCAATCTTCTTGCGATCGATGCTGCGATCGTTTTTTCCTCTGTCAGCGTCGTTGCCCAGCGACGGCTGTCGCCAGGCAACGATGCGCGTGTGCATTACGGCCCCCACGCGTGCGCAGTAGTGACCCGGTCGCAGCTGTGCGAACGAAAGCATGCTGCGATTGGTTCGGAATGACCCCCATAGGCAAGTCATCAAGGAACTGTGTTAACATACATATAAATAATTCATATCAGAAATGACCTGTTTCTTGATGTCATCATAACTCCGTGCTAAGATCATGAACTGTAAAATTATTTTTTAGTCTACAACTTATTTTGTTTTTCATATTTTTTATATTTTATAACAATTTTTTGTGTGTACACACTATTTGGGATCCACCTCCATAGGGAAACTGAATATGAAGTGCTATTTCTATTTTATTATATTGTGACCAGTCATAAATAAGTGTTTCAATAAAATATATTATTTGAATCATCGGAAATGGAATCATTTGAATTCTGGCCATACCGTGCATCCTATTTTATAGCGCAGGGGAAAGATTGTTTTAGTGTTTCTATTGTGTACACCAGGGCCAAAATGTACTAAAAAATCGAGTTTGTCCGATTTGTGTTTTTTTTTCTAAGTCCCAATCTGGGAATTCACTAAGCACCAATCTCAGCAGTGTTTGGACTATTCGTAATGGTTTGATTAGGAAAGTTCAGAAATACGAATGAATAGACCATCGGTCAAACACGGCTGTTATTTCATACAATACGGGTATTCACTATTTATTCGTATTTGGGTGTTAGCGCGCTCTGGGGGTGTGGATATCAAAGGGGAAGGGAGGGGAAGGAATGGGTGAGAAATGACAAAAATGTCTAGTTTTGTATGGGAAGTGTCAGTGATGACTGTAAACCCTATGTACACAATGATAATCGTGAGACAGAATAAACTGTGTTTGTATATTTATTTTTGCTTATGTGAATCCCTCTTCAGGTGTGTCGTGCAGACCACCCTTTCTGAGTGTACCCTCCTGAATGGTACACTTTTACCCAGACCCTTACAGTCAATTTGTCTAAATTACCACTATCAGGTGTGTCTTGCAGACCACCCTTTATAAGTATACCCTCCTGATGGTAAACCCTGTTCAGAAGGACCCCAGCTGGGGTAAATGTCGGGTGTACCCTGGTGTGGGTCACCTTTACCATAGGTGTGGTGTGCCTATGTACTTCCGATTAGTCTCTGTTAGTTTGGTGCAAGTGAGTGTGACAGTTTGCGGCGTCCCGCATGTCAGACTCTCACTGTTGTGCTCGGCTGGAGGTAGCGGGTGTGGGGCTGTGTAAGTCTCACTTACCGCCGGGGGCAGGCTGGTGCGCCTACCGCCGGTGTCTGCAGTCCCATCCCGTGTCCTGCGCTGCCTCCGCGAGTCCTGTCTGTAGCTCCGGTCCCCATCTCACTCACAGGCGCTGCTGTCTTCCTCCTGCTCGCGGGTCCCGTCCGCTACTTCCTGGTGTCGGTGTCACAAGCTGGGTCACGTGAACGGACGAAATATGTCCGGAATCGTGTATTCTCCCTCTCCGGCCTGAGAAGGGGATCTTCTCTGTGTGCAGATTCAGATTCCGGCTTGGGTACACTCAGAAAGGGTAGTCTGCACGACACACCTGAAGAGGGATTCACATAAGCAAAAATAAATATACAAACACAGTTTATTCTGTCTCACGATTATCATTGTGTACATAGGGTTTACAGTCATCACTGACACTTCCCATACAAAACTAGACATTTTCGTCATTTCTCACCCATTCCTTCCCCTCCTTTCCCCTTTGATATCCACACCCCCAGAGCGCGCTGACCATTTTCTTTCCAATATCTGCAAAAGGAGGTAGGACACCTCCAGGTCTAGCAGCGCTAACCCAAACCATCCCCCAGTGAGTGCTATCTCTCCCAACCACAAAACAGTATTTGGGTGTTAGTCTCTGAGTGCTCAAGTGCGGGTCTGTTTTTTTTTCGAATCGTTAAAAAAGCAGCAAAAAAATAGACCTGCTTTTTCCAGTCGAGTTTGGATAACCATGCACGGATCAGTGAGATCTGTGCATGGTTATCTATGTGAAAGGGTCTGTTTAGTGTTAAAACATAAAAAAAAATTGCGTGGGGTCCCCCCTCCTAAGCACAACCAGCCTCGGGCTCTTTGAGCCGGTCCTGGTTGACAAAATATGGGGGGGGAAATTACAGGGGTTCCCCCATATTTCATCAACCAGCACCGGGCTCTGCGCCTGGTCCTGGTGCAAAAAATACGGGGGTCAAAAAGCGTAGGGGTCCCCCGTATTTTTTGAACCAGCACCGGGCTCCACTAGTCAGAGAGATAATGCCACAGCCGGGGGACACTTCTATATAGGTCCCTGCGGCCCTGGCATTAAATCACTAACTTGTCACCCCTGGCCGGGGTACCCTGGAGGAGTGGGGACCCCTTAGATCAAGGGGTCCCCCCCTCCAGCCACCCAAGGGCCAGGGGTGAAGCCCGAGGCTGTCCCCCCATCAAGGGCTGCGGATGGGGGGCTGATAGCCAATTGTAAAATAAAAGAATATTGTTTTTTGCACAAGAACTACAAGTCCCTGCAAGCCTCCCCCGCAAGCTGGTACTTGGAGAACCACAAGTACCAGCATGCGGGGGTTAAATGGGCCCGCTGGTACCTATAGTTCTTCTGCAAAAAAAATACCCAAATAATAACAGGACACACACACCTTGAAAGTACAACTTTATTACATACATTCCGACACACACATACGGTACTTACCTATGTTCAGATACCGACTCGGCCCACGTCTCGACTACGATTCCAGGGTACCTGAAAATAAAATTATACTCACCTAAATCCAGTGTGTGGTGTCCTTTTTTAATAATCCACGTACTTGGCAAAAAAACAAACCGCATACCCGATCCACGCACTGAAAGGGGTCCCATGTTTACACATGGGACCCCTTTCACCGTCTGGCGGGACCCCCCCTGACTCCTGTCAAAGAGGGTCCCTTCAGCCAATCAGGGAGCGCCACGTCGTGGCACCCTCCTGATTGGCTGTGCGCTCCTGAACTGACAGTCAGGCTGCGCACTGAAGATACAATGTAGCGCATAGGCGCTACATTATATCCAATGGTGGGAACTTTGCGGTCAGCGGTTGAGGTTACTCGCGGTCAACTGCTGACCGCAAAGTTCCCATCATTGGATACAATGGTGCGCCTATGCGCTACATTGTATCTTCACTGCACAGCCTCACTGACACTACAGGAGGTTACAGCCAATTAGGAGGGTGCCATGACGTGGTGCCCCCTGATTGGCTGAAGGGACGTGGATTATTAAAAAAGGACACCACACACTGGATTTAGGTGAGTATAATTTTATTTTTAGGTACCCTGGAATCGACGTCGAGACGTGGGCCGAGTCGGCATCTGAACATAGGTAAGTATGTGTGTGTCGGAATGTATGTAAAGTTGTACTTTCAAGGTGTGTGTGTCCTGTTCTTATTTGGGTATTTTTTTTGCAGAAGAACTATAGGTACCAGCGGGCCCGTTTAACCCCCGCATGCTGGTACTTGTGGTTCTCCAAGTACCAGCTTGCGGGGGAGGCTTGCAGGGACTTGTAGTTCTTGTGCAAAAAACAATATTCTTTTATTTTACACTTAGCTATCAGCCCCCCATCCGCAGCCCATGGATGGGGGGGACAGCCTCGGGCTTCACCCCTGGCCCTTGGGTGGCTGGAGGGGGGGGACCCCTTGCTTTAAGGGGTCCCCACTCCTCCAGGGTACCCGGCCAGGGGTGACTAGTTAGTGATTTAATGCCAGGGCCGCAGGGACCTATATAAAAGTGTCCCCCGGCTGTGGCATTATCTCTCTGACTAGTGGAGCCCGGTGCTGGTTCAAAAAATACGTGGGACCCCTACGCTTTTTGACCCCCGTATTTTTTGCACCAGGACCAGGCGCAGAGCCCGGTGCTGGTTGATCAAATATTGGGGAACCCCTGTCAATTTTTCCCCCATATTTTTTCAACCAGGACCGGCTCATAGAGCCGGAGGCTGGTTATGCTTAGGAGGGGGGACCACACGCAATTTTTTTCAGAATTAAAAACAAATAAAACACCTTTTTAAGGTACACAATGAACCCCAGCACGGATCTCACAGAACCGGCCGGGATTCCTTGTGTTTTGTCAGGCAGTGTTTTACTCATCACTCCCGTAAAACACTGCCTGACATTACGAATCACATCGACATCGGAAAAAAACAAATGTGCAAAACTCGGCAGCTTAGTGAATGATCGTATCAGGATTCAAAAAGTTGCAGTAAAATGCACCCGATACCATTCCAGTTCAAACACCCTTAAAAACTGCAAAAACACGAATATTAGTAAATAAACCCCCAGGTGTTTCCAGGTGTTCTTTTTTTGACTTGTAACCCCAAGTTAAATTCTCACTGCTGCTTATTAATTGAGATGTGGTAATATACCGGGAATTGGATCATAGTCGGGATGACCTTGTCAGGAATTCCTCTCCTGGCTAGAATCAGTCGTTCAACTTCCATGCCGTTAAACGTAGCCGTGATAAGTCTTGATAGATGAACGGGCCCTGCTGCAGAAGATCCTCTCGAAGAGGCAGAGGCCACGATTCTTCTATCAGCATCTCGAAAAGATCCGCATCCCAGGCCCTTCGTGGCCAGTCCGGAGCAATGAGGATTGCTTGAACCTTTTCCCTTTTTATTCTTTTTAGAATTCTTGGGATCAGAGGAATGGTAGGAAACACATACACCAGCTGGTAAACGCGCGGAGGTGTCAGGGCGTCAACCACTACTGCCTGTGGGTCCCTCGACCTGGAGCAATACCGCTTGAGCTTCTTGTTGAGTCGATTTGTGGACACCCCCACCAACATGTTAACCACCGGAACACCTCCGGGTGGAGGCCCCATTCCCATGGGTGCAGGTCATGTCTGCTGAAGAAGTCTGCTTCCCAGTTGTCTACTCCCGGAATGAATATCACCGACAATGCCACGGCATGTTTTTCCGCCCAGAGGAGAATTCTTGACACCTTTGACATTGCGGATCTGCTTTTCATTCCACCCTGTCGGTTTATGTACGTTACCGCCATCACATTGTCCGACTGGACCTGAATGGCCTGATTCTGAAAAAGAGATGAGGCCTGCAGAAGGGCGTTGTAGATATCCGTGAGTTCCAGGATGTTTACTGGAAGGACAACTTCCTGACTTGACCATCTTCACTGAAACTGTACCCCCTGGGTGACTGCTCCCCAATCTCTGAGGCTTGCGTCTGTGGTTAGCAGAATCCAATTCTGAATCCCGAACCTCCGACCCTCGACTAAGTGAGAAGTCTGTAGCCACCACAGGAGGGAGATCCTGGCTTTTGGTGACAGACGAATCCGCTGGTGCATATTAAAGATGCTATCCGGACCATTTGTCCAACAGATCCAGCTGGAAGGACCTCGCATGAAACCTTCCGTACTGTATTGCTTTAAGAAGCCACCATTTTCCCCAGAAGGCGTATGCAGAGATGCACTGAGATTCGGGTCGGCTTCAAGATGGCCCGAACCATCGACTGGATTACCATTGCCTTTTCCAAGGGAAGGAACACTTTCTGAGACTCTGTGTCCAGTATCATTCCCAGGAAATTAAGCCTCTGCGTTGGTTCTAGGTAAGATTTTGGTAGGTTCAGAATCCACCCATGATCCAGGAGTAGTCTGGTTGAGAGGGCAATGTTCTCCAACAGCTGTTCCCTGGACGGTGCCATTATCAGATGATTGTCCAGGCACGGAACTATGTTCACTCCCTGTCTGCGTAGCAACATCATCATCTCTGCCATCATTTTGGTGAACATCCTCGGAGAGACCAAATGGCAGGGCCTGAAACTGGTAGTGACAGTCCTGCAGTGCAAATCGTAGATAAGCCTGATGAGGTGGCCATATCGGAATGTGAAGGTATGCGTCCTTGACATCCAGAGAGCTAGGAATTCCCCATCTTCCAGAACTGAAATCACCGCTCTCAGCGACTCAGGTTCAATGACTTGAGGTTCAGAATCTGTCTTACTGAACCATCCAGTTTCGGTACTACAAACAAGCTGGAATAGTAACCCTTGGTTTGTAGATGAGGTGGAACTGGAACAATTACCTTGGTCTGTAACAGTTTTTGAATGGCTTTGTGTAACTTTATTCTCACCTCTTGCGAAACTGGTAAGCCTGATTTGAAGAATCTGTGAGGTGGGAGCTGCTGGAACTCCAGTCTCTAGCCCTGTGATATAAGGTCTATGAACCAGGGAGCCTGGCACAATCCTGTCCAGATGTTACTGAAGAATTTTAGCCGGCCTCCCACCCACCTGTCTTCCTGGCATCGCGGTCCACTGTCATACGGATGAATTTGAAGAAGCAGATCTTGAGCCCTGTTCCTGTGAACCAGCAGTTGCTGGTTTGCATGGTTTACCTCTAGTACCTCTGGCGGCGGTAGAAGAACCTCTGGCCTTGCCCCGAAACTTGGCAGTCCGAAAGGACTGTAGATTAGATCTTAAGTAGGCCTTCCTAGCTGGCGGAGCTGCAGAAGGTAGGTTTGTGGACTTACCCGCAGTAGCTCCAGAGATCCATTTGTCAAGTTCATCTCCAAATAAGGTTTCTCCTGTGAAAGGCAGGCCTTCCACTCCTTTCCTGGAGTCCGCATCAGCAGTCCACCGACGTAGCCATAAACCTCTGTGTGCCGACACTGCCATAGCTGTAGTGCGTGCATTAAGCAAACCTATTTCTTTTATGGCTTCCACCATAAAGTTTGCAGAGTCTTGTATATGTTGCAGAAGGAAAACAATTTCTTCTTGAGGTAAGGTGTCTAACCAATCAATTAAATTACCTGACCATTTTGCAATGGCTCTTGTAATCCACCCACATGCTATAGTGGGTCTCTGGGCCACCCCAGCAGCAGTATACAAAGATTTGAGTGTAGTCTCAATCTTGCGATCAGCCGCATCTTTTAGGGAGGCTGCACCAGGGACAGGTAATAAAATTTTATGTGAGAGCCTGGAGACTGACGCATCCACTATCGGTGTATTTTCCCATTTTTTCCTATCCTCAGGGGGAAAAGGAAAAGATGATAACCGCCTAGGAATTTTAAATTTCTTAACCGGATTAACCCACAGTTTTTCAAACAGGATATTTAGTTCCTTTGACACAGGAAAAGTAGCTGAGGATTTTTTCGTAATATTAAAGTAAGATTCCTCACTCTCCTCTGTCATCTTATCAGGGATATTTAGAATTTCTCTGATAGCCTCTATGAGAGCCTCGACACCCTGTGACTGAGTACCCTCCCCTACCTCTATGTCCGCCTCACGATCCTCCATTTCTGACCCTTCACTATCAGAGTCAGAAAGCAGGATCTAGACCAAAGTACGTTTTTGCGGACAAATGGTAGAACACTAAGAAGCAGGTCTGGGTACTGAGTCCTTTTTCAGAAACTCATCCATAGACTGCCTTAAGTATTGCGTCTCTTTCTCATTACGAGATAATTTTGTAGAAATGGTGGAAATCATTCCCCTAATGGAGTCCAGCCATGCTGGTTCTGCCACACTAGCCTGGGAAGGGATACTACACTGAGTACACACTAGTGAACCCCCTGAAGAAGAGGAACACCTTACATGAAACACACTCTTTGCCTGACATACTGCAGTAGTAACAGCGCACACACACAGGAAAAGGTTAAAAGCACAATTAACCCACAAAGAGCCCTTCCAGAGAGACACAGAGAGAGTATGGAACCAGCACACAGTGCCCTTATCGCTAATGCCAAGCTTAGCCGGGTCGCAGACTAAGTACCTAGATTAGGGACTTAGTACACTAGTAAACCGTTCCCCCCTGCTATAACCCCCTGGTACCGCTGAGGTAAACTGGAGGCTTTCCGGTTGAGCTGCGCATCCCTGTCAGTCAGCGTCTGTGTCAGCTGCAGTAGGGAAAATGGCGCTTGTGAGCTGCTGGATCCACTCATAGTGAAGCCCCGCCCCTTCGATGGCACACGGCCTTCCCGTTCTTCTTTATACTAACTTTTTGTGTCTGTGTGCATAAAATGGAGACATTCCCCTTTTATGGCTGTAGTGACAGTTTGGGTACTGTGTACACTACAGTGTACTTAGTCAGGAGACTCAGACCGCCCCATGTAGAAGCCGTGCGCCTCTGTACCCTTGTGCCGCTATAATGGCCGGCGACCCGCTAACTGGTATGCCGGATTAGTACTCACCACTCTTCTGGCTTTGTTAGGGGTGGCGGCGTACTGCGGGAATGTACGCTCGCTGTGTTGGGGCTTGTGAATAGGGCCCTCAGGAGCTAGCATCCTGTCAGTGGGGAACAGGACCATTAACCCCCTAAGTCCCACGAAGCAGGCAGGCTGGTGCCATCCAGTCCTGCCTTAAAATAACAAACTTTAAAAATAAGAATTTACTTACCGATAATTCTATTTCTCGGAGTCCGTAGTGGATGCTGGGGTTCCTGAAAGGACCATGGGGAATAGCGGCTCCGCAGGAGACAGGGCACAAAAGTAAAGCTTTCCGATCAGGTGGTGTGCACTGGCTCCTCCCCCTATGACCCTCCTCCAAGCCAGTTAGGTACTGTGCCCGGACGAGCGTACACAATAAGGGAGGAATTTTGAATCCCGGGTAAGACTCATACCAGCCACACCAATCACACCGTACAACTTGTGATCTAAACCCAGTTAACAGTATGATAACAGCGGAGCCTCTGAAAAGATGGCTCACAACAATAATAACCCGATTTTTGTAACTATGTACAAGTATTGCAGATAATCCGCACTTGGGATGGGCGCCCAGCATCCACTACGGACTCCGAGAAATAGAATTATCGGTAAGTAAATTCTTATTTTCTCTATCGTCCTAGTGGATGCTGGGGTTCCTGAAAGGACCATGGGGATTATACCAAAGCTCCCAAACGGGCGGGAGAGTGCGGATGACTCTGCAGCACCGAATGAGAGAACTCCAGGTCCTCCTTAGCCAGGGTATCAAATTTGTAGAATTTAGCAAACGTGTTTGCCCCTGACCAAGTAGCTGCTCGGCAAAGTTGTAAAGCCGAGACCCCTCGGGCAGCCGCCCAAGATGAGCCCACCTTCCTTGTGGAATGGGCATTTACATATTTTGGCTGTGGCAGGCCTGCCACAGAATGTGCAAGCTGAATTGTATTACACATCCAACTAGCAATAGTCTGCTTAGAAGCAAGAGCACCCAGTTTGTTGGGTGCATACAGGATAACAGCAAGTCAGTTTTCCTGACTCCAGCCGTCCTGGAACATATTTTCAGGGCCCTGACAACATCTAGCAACTTGGAGTCCTCCAAGTCCCTAGTAGGTGCAAGGCACCACAATAAGCTGGTTCAGGTGAAACACTGACACCACCTTAGGGAGAGAACTGGGGACGAGTCCGCAGCTCTGCCCTGTCCGAATGGACAAACAGATATGGGCTTTTTTGAGAAAAAACCACCAATTTGACACTCGCCTGGTCCAGGCCAGGGCCAAGAGCATGGTCACTTTTCATGTGAGATGCTTCAAATCCACAGATTTGACTGGTTTTAAACCAATGTGATTTGAGGAATCCCAGAACTACGTTGAGATCCCACAGTGCCACTGGAGGCACAAAAGGGGGTTGTATATGCAATACTCCCTTGACAAACTTCTGGACTTCAGGAACTGAAGCCAATTCTTTCTGGAAGAAAATCGACAGGGCCGAATTTGAACCTTAATGGACCCCAATTTGAGGCCCATAGACACTCCTGTTTGCAGGAAATGCAGGAAACGACCGAGTTGAAATTTCTTTGTGGGGCCTTCCTGGCCTCACACCACGCAACATATTTTCGCCACATGTGGTGATAATGTTGTGCGGTCACCTCCTTTCTGGCTTTGACCAGGGTAGGAATGACCTCTTCCGGAATGCCTTTTTCCCTTAGGATCCGGCTTTCCACCGCCATGCCGACAAACGCAGCTGCGGTAAGTCTTGGAACAGACATGGTACTTGCTGAAGCAAGTCCCTTCTTAGCGGCAGAGGCCATAAGACCTCTGTAAGCATCTCTTGAAGTTCCGGGTACCAAGTCCTTCTTGGCCAATCCGGAGCCATGAGTATAGTTCTTACTCCTCTACGTCTTATAATTCTCAGCACCTTAGGTATGAGAAGCAGAGGAGGGAACACATACACCGACTGGTACACCCACGGTGTTACCAGAACGTCCACAGCTATTGCCTGAGGGTCTCTTGACCTGGCGCAATACCTGTCCCGTTTTTTGTTCAGACGGGACGCCATCATGTCCACCTTTGGTATTTCCCAACGGTTTACAATCATGTGGAAAAAACTTCCCGATGAAGTTTCCACTCTCCCGGGTGGAGGTCGTGCCTGCTGAGGAAGTCTGCTTCCCAGTTTCCATTCCCGGGATGAAACACTGCTGACAGTGCTATCACATGAATTTCCGCCCAGCGAAAAGTCCTTGCAGTTTTTGCCATTGCCCTCCTGCTTCTTGTGTCGCCCTGTCTGTTTACGTGGGCGACTGCCGTGATGTTTTTCCCACTGGATCAATACCGGCTGACCTTGAAGCAGAGGTCTTGCTAAGCTTAGAGCATTATAAATTTACCCTTAGCTCCAGTATATTTATGTGTAGAAAAGTCTCCAGACTTGATCACACTCCCTGGAAATTTTTTCCTTGTGTGACTGCTCCCCAGCCTCTCGGGCTGGGCTCCGTGGTCACCAGCATCCAATCCTGAATGCCGAATCTGCGGCCCTCTAGAAGATGAGCACTCTATAACCACCACAGGAGAGACACCCTTGTCCTTGGATATAGGGTTATCCGCTGATGCATCTGAAGATGCGATCCGGACCATTTGTCCAGCAGATCCCACTGAAAAGTTCTTGCGTGAAATCTGCCGAATGGAATTGCTTCGTAGGAAGCCACCATTTTTACCAGGACCCTTGTGCAATGATGCACTGTTTTTAGGAGGTTCCTGACTAGCTCGGATAACTCCCTGGCTTTCTCTTCCGGGAGAAACACCTTTTTCTGGACTGTGTCCAGAATCATCCCTAGGCACAGCAGACGTGTCGTCGGGATCAGCTGCGATTTTGGAATATTTAGAATCCACCCGTGCTGTTGTAGCAGTATCCTAGATAGTGCTACTCCGACCTCCAACTGTTCCCTGGACTATGCCCTTATCAGGAGATCGTCCAAGTAAGGGATAATTAAGACGCCTTTTCTTCGAAGAAGAATCATCATTTCGGCCATTACCTTGGTAAAGACCCGGGGTGCCGTGGACAATCCAAACGGCAGCGTCTGAAACTGATAGTGACAGTTCTGCACCACGAACCTGAGGTACCCTTAGTGAGAAGGGCAAATTTGGGACATAGAGGTAAGGATCCCTGATGTCCCGGGACACTATATAGTCCCCTTCTTCCTGGTTCGTTATCACTGCTCTGAGCGACTCCATCTTGATTTGAACCTTTGTAAGTGTTCAAAAAATTTTTTTTAGAATAAGTCTCACCTAGCCTTCTGGCTTCAGTACCACAATATAGTGTGGAATAATACCCCTTTTCTTGTAGTAGGAGGGGTAATTTAATTATCACCTGCTGGGAATACAGCTTGTGAATTTTTTCCCATACTGCCTCCTTGTCGGAGGGAGACCTTGGTAAAGCAGACTTCAGGAGCCTGCGAAGGGGAAACTTCTCGACATTCCAATCTGTACCCCTGGGATACTACTTGTAGGATCCAGGGGTCCTGTACGGTCTCAGCGCCATGCTGAGAACTTGTCAGAAGCGGTGGAACGCTTCTGTTCCTGGGAATGGGCTGCCTGCTGCAGTCTTCTTCCCTTTCCTCTATCCCTGGGCAGATATGATCTTATAGGGACGAAAGGACTGAGGCTGAAAAGACGGTGTCTTTTTCTGCAGAGATGTGACTTAGGGTAAAAACGGTGGATTTTCCAGCAGTTGCCGTGGCCACCAGGTCCGATGGACCGACCCCAAATAACTCCTCTTCCTTTATACGGCAATACACCTTTGTGCCGTTTGGAATCTGCATCACCTGACCACTGTCGTGTCCATAACATCTTCTGGCAGTTATGGACATCGCATTTACTCTTGATGCCAGAGTGCAAATATCCCTCTGTGCATCTCGCATATATAGAAATGCATCCTTTAAATGCTCTATAGTCAATTAAATACTGTCCCTGTCAAGGGTATCAATATTTTTAGTCAGGGAATCCGACCAAGCCACCCCAGCTCTGCACATCCAGGCTGAGGCGATCGCTGGTCGCAGTATAACACCAGTATGTGTGTATATACTTTTTATGATATTTTCCAACCTCCTGTCAGCTGGACCTTGAGGACGGCCCTCTCTATAGACGGTACCGCCACTTGTTTTGATAAGCGTGTGAGCGCCTTATCCACCCTAAGGGGTGTTTCCCAACGCGCCCTAACTTCTGGCGGGAAAGGGTATACCGCCCATAATTTTCTATCGGGGGGAACCCACGCATCATCACACACTTTATTTAATTTATCTGATTCAGGAAAAACTATGGTAGTTTTTTCACATCCCACATAATACCCTCTTTTGTGGTACTTGTAGTATCAGAAATATGTAACACCTCCTTCATTGCCTTTAACGTGTGGCCCTAATAAGGAATACGTTTGTTTATTCACCGTCGACACTGGATTCAGTGTCCCTGTCTGTGTCTGTGTCGACCGACTAAAGTAAACGGGCGTTTTAAAACCCCTGACGGTGTTTTTGAGACGTCTGGACCGGTACTAATTGTTTGTCGGCCGTCTCATGTCGTCAACCGACCTTGCAGCGTGTTGACATTATCACGTAATTCCCTAAATAAGCCATCCATTCCGGTGTCGACTCCCTAGAGAGTGACATCACCATTACAGGCAATTGCTCCGCCTCCTCACCAACATCGTCCTCCTACATGTCGACACACACGTACCGACACACAGCACACACACAGGGAATGCTCTGATAGAGGACAGGACCCACTAGCCCTTTGGAGAGACAGAGGGAGAGTTTGCCAGCACACACCAAAAACGCTATAATTATATAGGGACAACCTTATATAAGTGTTTTCCCTTATAGCATCTTTTTTATATATTTCTAACGCCAAATTAGTGCCCCCCCTCTCTGTTTTAACCCTGTTTCTGTAGTGCAGTGCAGGGGAGAGCCTGGGAGCCTTCCCTCCAGCCTTTCTGTGAGGGAAAATGGCGCTGTGTGCTGAGGAGATAGGCCCCGCCCCTTTTTCGGCGGCCTCGTCTCCCGCTCTTAACGGATTCTGGCAGGGGTTAAATATCTCCATATAGCCTCCGGAGGCTATATGTGAGGTATTTTTAGCCAAAATAGGTATTCATTTGCCTCCCAGGGCGCCCCCCTCCCAGCGCCCTGCACCCTCAGTGACTGCCGTGTGAAGTGTGCCGAGAGGAAAATGGCGCACAGCTGCAGTGCTGTGCGCTACCTTTAGAAGACTGAGGAGTCTTCTGCCGCCGATTCTGGACCTCTTCTTACTTCAGCATCTGCAAGGGGGCCGGCGGCAAGGCTCCGGTGACCATCCAGGCTGTACCTGTGATCGTCCCTCTGGAGCTGATGTCCAGTAGCCAAGAAGCCAATCCATCCTGCACGCAGGTGAGTTCACTTCTTCTCCCCTAAGTCCCTCGTTGCAGTGATCCTGTTGCCAGCAGGACTCACTGTAAAATAAAAAACCTAAGCTAAACTTTTCTAAGCAGCTCTTTAGGAGAGCCACCTAGATTGCACCCTTCTCGGCCGGGCACAAAAATCTAACTGGCTTGGAGGAGGGTCATAGGGGGAGGAGCCAGTGCACACCACCTGATCGGAAAGCTTTACTTTTGTGCCCTGTCTCCTGCGGAGCCGCTATTCCCCATGGTCCTTTCAGGAACCCCAGCATCCACTAGGACGATAGAGAAAATAAATGTAGAAAACTCTTCAGGAGCTTCCAGAGATGTGACTGGCTCCTCCGGTCACATTTTCTAAACTGAGTCTGGTGGGGGGGGCATAGAGGGAGGAGCCAGCACACACAAGCACACTTCTATAGTGCCCATGGCTCCAAGTGGACCCGTCTATACCCCATGGTACTAAATTGGATTCCCAGTATCCCCTAGGGCGTAAGATAAATAACCCTTACGCCTGCACTTAGAAGAGGCAGAGGGAAAGCCCTGTGGAGAACACAAAGGGTATCAGAGTTGGAGGCCTTCGCAGTAATCAGAGTACAGCAATCAGGAGATTCCCACTTCAGAGGTAACCCAGAAGATGTGATCCAGACGTATGATATGTGTTTGAGGACGAGATGGGTAAGAGGCTACAAGTTCTTGGTGTATGACTAAAAGCCATCTATTAGGATGGAGTCCTTATATTGGTAGAAGTGCCCCCATAGCTGTATGGCGCCTCAGAAGCAACAGTATGGAGACTGTGAGGATCCCTAGCGAGAAAGGAAAGGTGTGTCCAGAAAGTGTGTCCCTGATGGAGGGGACTTGGTGCAGGAACCTCATGTAACAGACCACTGTGTTCCTTATAGCATGAAAGATTGCAACCTATGATGCGGTGGCACTACAGGTCCCAGAATATTTCCATTTGTACTGCTCCCATTTTACAAAATATGAGACTAACTGTACTGTGGTCTGCCGTAATCGGTGAAGGAGTTGGCAAGATATATGACTATACAAGAACTGGATATCACACACAGGATTAGAGTCAGTGTAAACATATATGTGTACCAACGGGTTGGGGCTGTAATGCTGGCGGTCGGGATCCAGGAGGTCAGCATACTGACCCCAGGATCCCGGCTGCCAGAATGCCGGCAGGGATGCCAGCGCAACGGAGCCCCATCTATGTACATTACCGGTGGCTCGCTGCGCTTGCCACAGGTTCTATTCCCACTTCATGGGTGTCGTGGACACCTACAAGTGGGAATAGCCCCTGTTAGCCGTCTGGTGGCATTGTCAGCGGTCGGGATACCGGCGTTGGTATCCTGATCACGGGGATCGAGACCGCCGGAATATTAACTGCATCCCGTACCAACTACAACTTCATAAATACCAGCTTTGCAGTATGCCATATACAATTTGTTTAAGTTGGCGGTACTCCCCTTGATTTAACCCAGTGGTTCCCAAACTTTTTTTAATCACAGCGCCCTTGAGCATCAGAATTTTGTTCACGGCGCCCCTAGGTCAAAAGTTTCTTATTGAGAAATTTAGAATGAAATATTACATTAAGTAAAATGTGCTCATGTGTCATCCTTAGGTTCAGTTATGTGGTGAGGGACAAGATTTGCTTCTGTTTGGCCACATAGTTTATGATTAGAAGCCACTAGCACTGGTTTTGCCTATTACATTGACAATTAATTGGTCCTGGACCACCAACCCAAGGCACCCCTGCAAGTGTCCTGAGGCACCCCAGGGTGCCACGGCACACAGTTTGGGAACCACTGATTTAACCACTTAACTGGCATGGTCAGATCACAAGCGACTGTGCTGCTCCACTGTGTCCCCCAGTTTTAGACGAGGAGTTCCGGTCTGCAGATGTGCATAATATAATATTTAAATATTCTAAAAAATACTTTTTAAACTATATTAAATACATTAAAAAAAACAAATGTTATGAACGGTTTTGAAGGGAAAAATCGCCAGTTAAGTGGTTTTAATAAGTATACTTTTGCGTTGTTCTTCATCTAGACAGAAAAACCAAAAGTAAAAATAAGAATTTACTCACCGGTAATTCTATTTCTCGTAGTCCGTAGTGGATGCTGGGTACTCCGTAAGGACCATGGGGTATAGACGGGCTCCGCAGGAGACTGGGCACTCTTAAAAGAAAGATTAGGTACTATATCTGGTGTGCACTGGCTCCTCCCTCTATGCCCCTCCTCCAGACCTCAGTTAGGGAAACTGTGCCCGGAAGAGCTGACATTACTAGGAAAGGATTTGGAATCCAGGGTAAGACTCATACCAGCCACACCAATCACACCGTACAACTCGTGATAACTATACCCAGTTAACAGTATGAACAATAACTGAGCCTCTCTCAACAGATGGCTCATACAATAACCCTTTAGTTAAGCAATAACTATATACATGTATTGCAGAGAGTCCGCACTTGGGACAGGCTCCCAGCATCCACTACGGACTACGAGAAATAGAATAACCGGTGAGTAAATTCTTATTTTCTCTGACGTCCTAGTGGATGCTGGGTACTCCGTAAGGACCATGGGGATTATACCAAAGCTCCCAAACGGGCGGGAGAGTGCGGATGACTCTGCAGCACCGAATTAGCAAACTCAAGGTCCTCCTCAGCCAGGGTATCAAACTTGTAGAATTTTGCAAAAGTGTTTGAACCCGACCAAGTAGCAGCTCGGCAAAGTTGTAAAGCCGAGACCCCTCGGGCAGCCGCCCAAGAAGAGCCCACCTTCCTCGTGGAATGGGCTTTTACTAATTTAGGATGCGGCAGTCCAGCCGCAGAATGTGCAAGCTAAATCGTGCTACAGATCCAGCGAGCAATAGTCTGCTTTGAAGCAGGAGCACCCAGCTTGTTGGGTGCATGCAGGATAAATAGCGAGTCAGTTTTTCTGACTCTAGCCGTCCTGGAAACATAAAGTTTCAGGGCCCGGACTACGTCCAGCAACTTGGAATCCTCCAAGTCCCTAGTAGCCGCAGGCACCACAATAGGTTGGTTCAAATGAAACGATGATACCACCTTAGGGAGAAATTGGGGACGAGTCCGCCATTCTGCCCTTTCCATATGGAAGATCAGATATGGGCTTTTACATGACAAAGCCGCCAATTCTGACACACGCCTAGTCCAAGCTAAGGCCAAAAGCATGACCACTTTCCACGTGAGATATTTTACCTCCACGGTCTTAAGTGGCTCAAACCAGTGGGATTTTAGGCATCCAACACACGTTAAGATCCCAAGGTGCCACTGGAGGCACAAAAGGGGCTGAATATGCAGCACCCCTGTAACAACGTCCGAACTTCAGGCAGTGAAGCCAGTTCTTTTTGAGAGAAAAAGGGATAGGGCCGAAATCTTGGCCTTTATGGATCCTAATTTTAGGCCCATAGTCACTCCTGACTGTAGGAAGTGCAGGAATCGACCCCCCTGGAATTCCTCTGTAGGGCCTTCCCGGCCTCACACCAAGCAACCTATTTTCGCCATATACAGTGAAAAAGTCTTGCTGTCACGTCTTTCCTAGCCTTTATCAGCGTAGGAATAACTGCATCCGGAATGCCCTTTTCCTCTAGGATCCGGCGTTCAACCGCCATGCCGTCAAACGCAGCCGCGTTGGATCAGACAGGGTCCCTGTTGCAACATGTCCTGACTGAGAGGCAGAGGCCATGGGTCCTCTGAGAGCATTTCTTGCAGTTCCGGGTACCGAGTCCTTCTTGGCCAATCCGGAGCAAAGAATATTGTTCACACTCCTCCGTTTATTACAATTCTCAGCCCTTGGGTCTGAGAGGAAGAGGAGGGAATATATAGACTGACTGGAACACCCACGGTGTTACTAGTGCGACCACAGCTATCGCCTGAGAGTCCCTTGACCCAGCGTAAAACCTTTTATCTTTTTATTGAGGTGGGACGCCATGTAGTCCACCTGAGGCAGTTTCCATCAATTTGCAAAACTGCGTGAAGACTTCCTGATGAAGTCACCACTTTCCCGGGTGGAGGTCGTGTCCACTCCCCGGAATGAACACTGCTGACAGTGCGCTTACTTGATTCTCCGCCCAGCGAAGAATTCTGGTGGCTTCTACCCTCGCCACCCTGCTCCTTGTGCCGCCCTGGCGGTTTACATGAGCCCCTGTGGTCTGACTGGATCAGAACCGGTTGGTCGCGAAGCAGGAACTCCGCTTGACTTAGGGCGTTGTATATGGCCCTTAGTTCCAGGATATTGATGTGAAGGCAAGTCTGTTGGCTTGACCACAAACCTTGGAATTTTCTTCCCTGTGTAACTGCCCCCCACCCTCGGAGGCTTGCATCCGTGGTCACCAGGACCCAGTCCTGAATGCCGAATCTGCGGCCCTCGAGAAGGTGAGCACTCCGCAGCCACCACAGGAGAGACACCCTGGCCCTGGGGGATAGGGTGATTAACCGATGAATCTGAAGATGTGATCCGGACCACTTGTCCAGTAAGTTCCATTGTCCTTGCATGGAACCAGCCGAAGGGGATGGCCTCGTATGATGCCATCATCCTTCCCAGGACTTGAGTGCAGTGATGCATTGACACCTGTTTTGGTTTTCAATGGATTCCTGACCAGTGTCATGAGCTCCTGAGCTCTCTCTATCGGGAGATAAACCCTCTTCTGGTCTGTGTCTAGGATCATGCCTAGGCGAGGCAGATGAGCTGTAGGAACCAACTGCGACTTCGGAATATATAGAATCCAGTCGTGTTGCCGTTTCACTTCCAGAGAAGGTGATACGCTGTCCAGCAACTGCTCTCTTGATCTCGCTTTTATGAGGAGATCATCCAAGTATGTGATAATAGTGACACCTTGCTTCCGCAGGAGCACCATCATATCCGCCATTACCTTGGTGAAATTGGTAATGACAATCCCGTACCGCAATTCTGAGGTACGCCTGAGGAGGTGGATAAATGGGGACACGAAGGTATGCATCCCTTATGTCCCGATTCATTTCAGGCTTGCAATGACCGCTCTTAGCGATTCCATCTTGAACCTGAACCTTTTCAGGTATATGTTCAGGGATTTTAATACAATATGGGTCTAACCGAACCGTCTGGTTTCAGGATTATAACATGGTCGAATAATAACACCCTCTTGTTGAAGGAGGGGACCCTTGACCACCACCTGTTGAAGATACAATTTACGACTTGCAGTTAACACTGGCTCCCTCTCTTGGGGGGAAGCCCGCCGGGTCCCCGGTGAGGGGGCATCTTCTCACAGTCCAGCCTGTATCCCTGCGATACAATTTCTATTACCCAGGGATCTAACAGGCAGTGAACCCACTTGTGGCTGAACTTACGAAGGCGTGTCACCACCGGGCCTAGCTCCGCCTGTGGAGCCCCAGCGACATGCAGTGGATTTTTGTAGAGGCCGGGGAGGACTTCTGTTCCTGGGGACTAGCTGTGTTGTACAGCTTCTTTCCTCTGCCCCCAGCTCTGACAAGAAAGGACGCACCTCAGACTTTCTTGTTTCTTTATTTGAAAAGCTGCATTTAATAATGTCGTGCTTTCCTAGGCTGTGCAGGAATATAAGGCAAAATATCAGAATTACCAGCTATAGCTGTGGAGACCAGGCCCGAAAACCTTTCTCCACACAATCCTCAGCCTTCCATATGCCTCTTAAGTCGGCATCATCTGTCCAATGTATATTCTACAGGACACGTCAAGCAGAAATCGACATAGCTTTTGTCTCTAGGACCCAGTATACTCATGTCCCTTTGGGCATGCTTTATAATTATATATCTATCACTTAAGACAGCATCTTAAAATATTTATATGCATACTAGGGTCTCAATCTCTGCTGATAAGTTACCTGTCCACGCTGCCACAGCGCTATAAACCCATGCCGACACAATCGCCGGTCTGGGTAGTATACTAGAATGTGCACACTATCTGCAGGATCCCTGAGAATAGCTAGTGCAAACAGGACACCCAAGGGGAAGATTCTCAACACATCCTGGCCCTAGTGGGGAAAGTCGACAGTGGAGTTAAACTCCGTGTCGATACTTTGTTATTTTGGATAGTGAACATAGAGAGACTCTGAAGGACTCTGTGACATAGGGACAGACCAGGGTAGATTTCCTTTCTGTTCCCTAACCTTTTGTGCAATAATTTTACCTCAGCACTTACACATATCCAAACAGGTGTCGGCGTTGTCGACGGAGACACCCTCCCACACACATATCTGCTCTATCACCTCCTTAGAGGAGCCTTTTACCTCAGACATGTCGACACACACGTACCGACACACCACACACACAGGGGATGCTCAATTTGAAGACAGTTCCCGCACCAGGCCCTTTGGAGAGACAGAGAGAGAGTATGCCAGCACACATCACAGCGCTATATAATACAGGGATGTACACTATACTGAGTGATTTTTCCCCTATAGCAGCTTATATACACAGTTTTGCGCCTAAATTTATGTGCCCCCCCCTCTCTTTTTTACCCTTTGTGTACCAGGATACTGCAGGGGAGAGCCTGGGGAGCTTCCTTCCAGCTGAGCTGTGAAGAGAAAATGGTGCTGGTGTGCTGAGGAAGAAGGCCCGGCCCCCTCAGCGGCGGGCTTCTGTCCTTTTATGTACTTTAATGGCGGGGGTTAATGCACATATACAGTTTATCAGACTGTATTATGTGCTTTTCGCCAAGTAAGGTAATCTAATTGCTGCCCAGGGCCCCCCCCCCCCCCCCTCCCCCAGCGCCCTGCACCCAACAGTTTCCGGAGTGTGTGGTGTGCTAAGGGAGCAATGGCGCACAGCTGCAGTGCTGTGCGCTACCTTAATGAAGACCGGAGTCTTCAGCCGCCGATTTTCAACTTCTCTTCGTTCTTCTGGCTCTGCATGGGGGACGGCGGCGCGGCTCCGGGACCGGACGACCGAGGACTGGGCCTGTGTTCGATCCCTCTGGAGCTAATGGTGTCCAGTAGCCTTAGAAGCCCAAGCTAGCTGCAAGCAGGTAGGTTCGCTTCTCTCCCCTCAGTCCCACATAGCAGTGAGTCTGTTGCCAGCAGATCTCACTGAAAATAAAAAACCTAACAAATACTTTCTTTTCTAGGAAGCTCAGGAGAGCCTCTAGGGTGCATCCAGCTCTGGCCGGGCACAGATACTAACTGAGGTCTGGAGGAGGGGCATAGAGGGAGGAGCCAGTGCACACCAGATATAGTACCTAATCTTTCTTTTAAAAGTGCCCAGTCTCCTGCGGAGCCCGTCTATACCCCATGGTCCTTACGGAGTACCCAGCATCCACTAGGACGTCAGAGAAAGCCTTTTTGGGGGCACTACTTATTCATGTGAAAAACTAGTTAATACTAAAACATTTCTTTAATTTATATGTTAGCAACATAAGGATAAACATATATAACATATAGGGTGGAATTCAAATGTTTGAAAAGTCGTTTGGGTGTCTGATTTGTCCTGTCTATTAGATAGGAAAAAACAGACACCCAACTGACTTTTCAAACAATTGAATATCCCCCATATATTGACAAGAAAATGTCTAAAATTTTAAAAGAGAAAGTATCAACTGTCAAGGATTGGACACTTATGAATTGTCAGTATTGGTTCCATTTTCAGTTTAGATATATGTTCTCTAGCATACAAGCTAAGATAAAACAGAAATTCTCAATTGCCTTTCTAGGTTTTTTATGAGGGATTTATGCTCATCGTATTTTCAGTAAATCGCATGAATGTGCTGAATATATCCCTAAGTAAGGTATTTATGATAAAGTGATTTAAAGAGCAAACACAAACACAGTATTTGTTCTGTCACAGATAAGATGATTCAAACAGCAAAATTGTATTTGTTCTGTCACAGATCCTCTTTTCTCAATCGGTAAGATATACTGTACACTAATCATCAGTTGCAGATTTGCTTACTGTTGTTTATATTAGCCAGACAAAAGTAACAAATCATCTATTGTAAGTATTGTTTTAAACAGATTTCTGTTTAACCAATTTAAGCTCCCACACTCAAATCAGTTAATTGCATCTGTGTGACAAACAGATTTATTATAACAATGTCCATATCAAAACCATAAACGTCTGGTCCAGAATCATGCCATATTTATATGAACCATAGAGTGGGGCTACTGCCTCTGGGTGTTGTCACAAATATAACTTACAGCACTGCACCCATAATTACTGTACTAGCAAGATTAATATCCCTTTCACACCGCGCAAATAACCCGATATCGACCCAGTATATTGCAGGGTCACTGTGCGGTGTGAAAGGGTCACCCGGATTGATGCGACCCGGTACTCGTTCACAGCATAAGGAGATGATCTCATCTCCCAGTGCCGCCTCCGCACCCGCCCCACATGCCTCCACCCCCGCCCCCGATGGCAACCCGACCCAGCATATTGACCCGTCAGGCTTGCTTCTTAGTGTGTGGGTCCGCTCTGTGCAGAGAAGCTAGGAAGCAAGCCTGAATCGGCTGCTGGCAGACACACCCTACATCCCCTGGAGACGGCATCGCACGGAAAACGTACCGGCAGGACTCGATTACCACGGTAGTGGTGCGTAAAATGCTGGTCATCTTTGCAGCCTGTCTTCTGTACTCAGGACATTCTACCTATTCTAACACAGTGAATTTATGGACACCAGCGCAGCACTGCTGCTCACTCATTGACAGACTAAATCCTCACTCCGCAAACCAAGGAGAAAGTGAGGGACATCTGCCTATTTGCCCACCCAGCCTGGGACTCTTGAAAGGCACACTGACAGCAATGCCACAGCACTGCTAAATCTTAAAAGGGACACAAAGGAGCTTTTTGGTTATAACCCCTTCAACATATGAGTGCATTTCTGCAGGTAGGGTAAAACGCCTAACATACCGACCTGCACAATACACCATACCCCAGCAGAGGAGGAGGGGAATTTAGCTCCATTACCTTTTAATACATTCTTACCACCTTTTTTTTATATATGTTAAATGTTGTCCTGTCTTGTCTAGTTGTATACTGGTATTAGAAATATTACCATATATATACTTTTATTGTACCTGAATTCTTTTTTAAAAATAAAGATATTTTATAATGTCTAAACAGGCTGTGTATTTGTAGCCTGATTCATTTGGTTTAAAGGTGAGCACTGGGAGGCACACATATAATTTCTATTACCCAAGGGTTGGTGGAACCCTTTTTTCTCCTCAGCAGCTACTTTATAAACCTTTTGTGATAAGCACAGTACAAAACATTTCACTTCCTCTTGAGAAAGACCAGGCTCCTGAAAGGCCGGTACCACAATTGATATGGAATTTATACACTATACACGCTTAGGTAGGTATCCATGTTTAGTCCGAAAGACCACGCGGTCTTGGTGGAATATCAAAAGAGGGGAGCAACAAGAGAGAGCTCCCAAGTCAGAGACTCTTCGGGCTGAAGTTATAGAGTCTAAGCAGTGAACCACTTGAGATCCACGGTCTCCAATGGTTCAAAAGGAGTCTGTTGTATGGTCCGAAGAAACAAAGATAGATCCCACGGAGCAAACAGAGGGATGAATGGAGGCTATATCCGGAGTGCCCCATGAACGCACATCAGGCTAGGGAGCCAGTCTCTTCTGGAACCAGACAGACAAGACCGGGATGTGAAGCTTTCAGAAAAGCCAGGCGAAGCCCCATGGCTAGGCCCGCCTGTAAAAAGACTAACAGTCTAGGGATCCTGAGAACTTTAGGGTCGTAGTGATGACGAGCACACCACTAAAAATAGGAGTGCCATATGAGGTCATATATACGGGCTGAGGCTGGTTTCTGAGCCTGAAGCATAGTTTAAACCAGTGCACTGGTGAAGCCTTTTTCCCTTAGTAGGGAAAGTGAAGGAGGATGAGGGAGGAGCAGCCCAGGGTGGGAAGACTGCAGTGGAATGGCACCCTGGGCTGGGGGAGGGGCCACTGGGAAAACGCTGACCTCCCCTATGCTGACTCCCACCACCGGTTCTCCTGGCCTGTAAGTGTCCCCAGCACCAGTGTACATGCCAGCCCTGGTGGTCTAGTGTGGCCGCTGGAGCACTTAATGGTCATGGAGCACATCAGCACTGCCGGTCCATCTCCTAGGACCAGCAGCATAAGGACTGTGCGATGAGCGGGTCCCCACCTAACCTCAGTAGCGGATCTTGCCACGGGCAAGCAGGACTTTTGCCCGGGGCGCCGCCTTCCGGAGGGCGCTGGCGCCATCCGGAGGGCGCTGGCGCCATCCGGAGGGCGCCGCACCGTGGCAAGATCCGCCACTGCTGCCCGCTGTGTCCCCCGTCCGCCTCAAATGCCCGCTGCCCGCTGCCGTCCCCTGTGAAGGGAACTAGACGCTATGCGTCTAGTTTCCCTTCGTGGAGAGTAACTTTGCTGAGCGGTGCGCGATGACGTCATCGCGCACCGCACAGCAAAGGTCCTCTCCACGAAGGGAACTAGACGCATAGCGTCTAGTTTCCCTTCGTGGAGAGGACCTTTTGCTGTGCGGTGCGCGATGACGTCATCGCGCATCGCTCAGCAATCAAGCGGCGCTAGAATGTACAGGGGGCGTAACTGACCACGCCCCCTGTATTAGGCCACGCCCCCTTTCCTGCCCGGGGCGCTATGCGCCCTTGAACCGGCCCTGCCTAACCTGTCCCCCATTGTCATCCACTTGCAGTCCTGGGTGCCCCTGTGCCTCTGCTAGTGGAAGGTGTTGCCAAAAGCACCTACCCAGTCGTGGCCTGGTGGGCTTGCTGGAGCATCAGCGCTGGCATCCTCTGGACTGTCAGGCGCAGATTGCTCAAAGTAAAAATACAAATTTTAAAGATGAAAATATAGCAGTTTGGGCTGCAGTATGCAGCCCGTTCAGTGTAACCAGCCCCTGCTGGCACCAAAAAAAACTGAAGTGCCTGAGCATGGGTGTAGGGTATGAGGGGAGACGAGCCCAGTGCATCCTGGGAGGCTCACAAGCTTTGCTGTTCGGTGCCAATCCTTGTCTCCACCAGCCATATCCAAGGTTTACCCTTTGGAGACCATGAACCCCGAAGAAATGTTTATTGCTCAAAAAGTCCTAATAAAAAACTCTTTCCATCTGAAAGTATTGCTTGAGAGAGTACAACACCTATATCACCCTGTGTTTGTTTTTTTTAATTTATGTAGCATTTCTCACACATCTTTTACACTTGTAACACTGATCAGCTAACCTCACCTTCTAACACTCCGACACTTTACTGCGGGATATGGTCAATAGGTTGACACCACTTAGGTTGACAGTCATTAGGTCGACCACTATAGGTCGACATGCATTAGGTCGACAGGGTCACTAGGTCGACATGGTCATTAGGTCGACATGTCAAAAGGTCGACATGAGTTTTTAAATTTAAAAAAAAATTGTTGGACTTTTTCATACTTTACGATCCACGTGGACTACAACTGGGAAAGGTAACCAGTGCCGAGCGCAGCGAGACACCTTGCCTGAAGCATGGTGAGCGAAGAAAACGAAACAAAAAAAACTAAAAAAAAAACTCATGTCGACCTTTTGTTCTGTCGACCTAGTACATGTCGACCTAATGACCATGTCGACCTAGTGACCCTGTCCGTATTTATTGCTGGAGGGGCAAGTATATATAATATATATATATCCATTGCCACAGTGTACAGTTGTATTTTGAATATTGGAGAAATCAATTACTGGAGAGACATATTATTTAATTAGTACTCAGGTCTGAGGGCACATCTCTAAATTTTAAAACAAAAGAGAGTACACCCACTAAATCACGTTCTCCTTCAATTTCTCCACAACTAGTCCTTTAGGATTATTTCATTACTAAAAGCAACCTTCTATTGAGGACCTCAATTGATTATATTCTTATGTGCAATAATTGTTAGATTGTAAATTCTGATTTGAAATCATTGTTACCTTGTATACTACGGGATACGTTGTGAACTGGCTATAGATTTTTAGAAACAAAACGTGATTGTCACTGTCTGTATAATATGTAAAGGGATTTTTATCACATATTAATCAATTAAGATTAATTATTAATAAATAACTGTAAACCAAACAAGAGTCTGTTTGCGCTCTCTACCCCTTTTTTGTTCTTTCTACTTAGCGGTTTTGCTAATACCCCAATTTCTGGGAGCAGCAAACAGCACATCAACAGTACTTTTGTTTTGTGGGCGCCTTATCTTTCTAGTGGATGTTAGGGACCTATTTGATGAGGTCACTTTGACGATTGGTCGGCAGGCTCATATATTGGCCAATGTATGCCAAGAACCTTGATTATGATGTACAATTAAATTTATTATAATTCTAATGGGTATGGTGCACCTGCATATTTGTTCCTATTATCCGAATCTAACACACAATACCACATGTGGTAGTGTCACCCTGTGGCTTTTACCCAATCAACTTAAGTGCATGTACCTGGCAAGTCCAAGGCTTGCTCACCTCTAACATTTTCCCCAATGGAAAGTGGGGAGTGGTTACTCCTATGTGCATGAGCCCACTACCGCACATGCCAGCATGTTTGGAAGGGGGGGGGGGGGGGGGTTAGAATTTCCCTCCAAAGCTGAGTTCTAGGATTCTGCTAAGGAACCCAGTTCACCATCTCTAGCCTGAATCTGAGCTACAGAGATGGGCAACCAAGCTCTCTAGACAGAGTCTCCTGGCCACAGAGTGGAATCCCTTTGGGGCTCCAGGGGAATAATTAGCTGGCTGTGTTGGCCAGTTTCCTCCCCTACTTACCTGTAGGAGGCTGCAGGACAAGTTGCTGCTGTCCCCTGGTAGGGGCTGGGGAAACTAGAAGCCCATTGACGGCTCCAGATTCCCCCTAGACCAGCAGGAAAAGTGTACAGATGTAGCCACCTTTATCTTGACTGGCTGAGGCGTTTGTCCCGATCAAGCATACACAGCGGACCGGGGCGTAGGGAGGCGCGCCTAGTTACAGAGTGGCGTACCTAATCGCACGGAGGCAGACAGAGTGTTTGGCGTTACCTTTACGTGTAATACCTGCGATCATCCACCAGATGTCGCTTTGTTACAATCACCACTGCGCATGCGTGTGGTCTACCGTAAAATATAATACTGAAATATATTATAAGGACTACTTTACTAAGGCATCTCATTACGCTGCATACAGTAAATACTCATTACGCTGCATTATTTAATACAGTTAATACTCATTACGCTGCATTATTTAATACAGTATATACGGTACAGACGCAAATAGTACAGCATACAGTATATGATCCATCTACAGTACTTTATGAATATGTGAGCGTCCAAGTCCCGCAGACAAAACAACATAAAACCAGTAGTGTACACTGACGCAAATGGACGTGTTAGAAGTTCACTATTGCCTCTTGAGATTAGGAATTTTGTACAGTATGTTAGCGTCCTAATCCCGTAGCCATTACAGCATAATCAAAACCAATGGATTTATTCATCTGTCTGCGGCAAAGTGGTGAAGTGTTCCGCTTCTTAACCTCAGAGTCCCGAGTTCGATTCCTAAAGTATGAATGCATGTTAGTTTTTTCCAGACACTTTTTTTTTTTTTTTTATTCACATAAACCAGGGCAATGCTGCAGGAGCGGTTCTACTGTTAAGGTCCTATGCACCGTACAGTACACATACAATTCTGTAGCAGGGCAGACTCAATAGAAATGGCTACCACCTATGACTCCTTGCCCCACGGAGGCCCTAGGCTACGGAGCAAGTAACAGTCCAGATTTTGCAGGCTATGGGGCAATGCTGAAGGAGCGTCACAATCCCCTAGCTAAAATACACAGGGGCGATAGGAATAAACGAGGTCTATGCACATTACGGTACAACGGACTCGATCGCATAGCACACTGGCAAAATGGTTACCGCCCCTGAACCCCCACCACGTGGCATGCAGCGCTCGGATATGGAGTAAGAGATAGCATAAGTTTTGCAGGCTACGGGGCAATGCTGAAGGAGCGTCACAATCCCCTAGCCAAAATACACAGCGGCGATAGAGATAAGCGAGGTCTATGCACATTACGTTACACCGGGCTCGATCGCATAGCAAACTGACAAAACACAAGTTTTACATAAAGCAGGGCAAACCTGCAGGAGTTTCTAGTGTCAAGGTTCTATGCACCGTACGGTACACATACAATTCTATAGCAGGGCAGACTCAATTGAAATGGCTACCGCCTGTGACTCTTAGCTCCATGGAGGCACTCGGCTATGGAGAAAGTAACAGCACAGATTTTGCAGGCTACGGGGCAATGCTGAAGGAGCATCAGAATCCCCTAGCTAAAATACACAGGGGCGATAGGGATAAGCGAGGTCTATGCACATAACGATACACCGGACCCCATCGCATCGCAAAGTGACAAAATGTCCGAGGCACGTGAACCCCTGCCTTGTGGCAGCACTCAGCTATGGAGCGAGCAACAGCATAGGTTTTGCAGGCTACGGGGTAATGCTGAAGGAGCGTCAGAATCCCCCAGCTAAAATACACAGGGGTGATAGGGATAAGCGAGGTCTATGCACATAACGATACACCGCAAAGTTCCCCATGGTTTTGATTATGCCTTTTCTTTGAACACAGTATTTTCCACTGCCTCGCCCTACCCCCATCCCACTTTCCCCTTCCCCCCTGGGAGCCTGCAAAGTACATGCAGTCGACAGGGAGGGAGTTCCGATCAGGTTACAAGACATGTGCAACAGTATACTACTGTATGTAGGAAAATCCCCCGCCCACTCTGATTTATGTGAAACCTGGGTGCACCCTTCCATTGAATGTATAACAAAGAAAAAAATAAGATTTTACTCACCGGTAAATCTATTTCTCGTAGTCCGTAGTGGATGCTGGGGACTCCGTAAGGACCATGGGGAATAGACGGGCTCCGCAGGAGACTGGGCACTCTATAAGAAAGATTTGGTACTATCTGGTGTGCACTGGCTCCTCCCTCTATGCCCCTCCTCCAGACCTCAGTTAGGATACTGTGCCCGGAAGAGCTGACACAATAAGGAAGGATTTTGAATCCAGGGTAAGACTCATACCAGCCACACCAATCACACCGTATAACTCGTGATACTATACCCAGTTAACAGTATGAAATATAACAGAGCCTCTCAACAGATGGCTCAACAATAACCCTTTAGTTAGGCAATAACTATATACAAGTATTGCAGACAATCCGCACTTGGGATGGGCGCCCAGCATCCACTACGGACTACGAGAAATAGATTTACCGGTGAGTAAAATCTTATTTTCTCTGACGTCCTAGTGGATGCTGGGGACTCCGTAAGGACCATGGGGATTATACCAAAGCTCCCAAACGGGCGGGAGAGTGCGGATGACTCTGCAGCACCGAATGAGAGAACTCAAGGTCCTCCTCAGCCAGGGTATCAAATTTGTAGAATTTAGCAAATGTGTTTGCCCCTGACCAAGTTGCAGCTCGGCAAAGTTGTAAAGCCGAGACCCCTCGGGCAGCCGCCCAAGATGAGCCCACTTTCCTCGTGGAATGGGCTTTCACTGATTTAAGATGCGGCAATCCAGCCGCAGAATGCGCCAGCTGAATTGTGCTACAAATCCAGCGAGCAATAGTCTGCTTAGAAGCAGGAGCACCTATCTTGTTGGGTGCATACAGGACAAAAAGCGAGTCAGTCTTCCTGACTCCAGCCGTCCTGGAAACAAAGTTTCAAGGCCCTGACTACATCCAGTAACTTGGAATCCTCCAAGTCCCTAGTAGCCGCAGGCACCACAATAGGTTGGTTCAAGTGAAAAGCAGATACCACCTTAGGGAGAAACTGGGGACGCGTCCTCAATTCTGCCCTATCCATATGGAAAATCAGATAAGGGCTTTTACAAGACAAAGCCGCCAATTCTGACACACGCCTGGCCGAAGCCAAGGCCAATAACATGACCACTTTCCACGTGAGATATTTCAGATCCACAGTTTTAAGTGGTTCAAACCAATATGATTTTAGGAAACTCAACACCACATTGAGATCCCAAGGTGCCACGGGAGGCACAAAAGGGGGCTGAATATGAAGCACTCCCTTTACAAAAGTCTGAACTTCAGGCAGTGAAGCCAGTTCTTTCTGGAAGAAAATCGACAGGGCCGAAATCTGGACCTTAATGGAACCCAATTTTAGGCCCATAGTCACTCCCGACTGTAGGAAGTGCAGAAACCGACCCAGCTGAAATTCCTCTGTTGGGGCCTTCCTGGCCTCACACCACGCAACATATTTTCGCCAAATACGGTGATAATGGTTTGCGGTTACTTCTTTCCTGGCTTTTATCAGCGTAGGAATGACTTCCTCCGGAATGCCCTTTTCCTTTAGGATCCGGAATTCAACCGCCATGCCGTCAAACGCAGCCGCGGTAAGTCTTGGAACAGACAGGGCCCCTGCTGTAGCAGATCCTGTCTGAGCGGTAGAGGCCATGGGTCCTCTGATATCATTTCTTGGAAGTTCTGGGTACCAAGCCCTTCTTGGCCAAACGGAGTATCGTTCTTACTCCTCGCCTTCTTATTATTCTCAGTACCTTTGGTATGAGAGGCAGAGGAGGGAACACATAAACCGACTGGTACACCCACGGTGTCACTAGAGCGTCCACAGCTATCGCCTGAGGGTCCCTTGACCTGGCGCAATATCTCTTTAGCTTTTTGTTGAGGCGGGACGCCATCATGTCCACCTGTGGCCTTTCCCAACGGTTTACCAACAGTAGGAAGACTTCTGGATGAAGTCCCCACTCTCCCGGGTGTAGGTCGTGTCTGCTGAGGAAGTCTGCTCCCCAGTTGTCCACTCCCGGAATGAACACTGCTGACAGTGCTAAGACGTGATTTTCCGCCCATCGGAGAATCCTTGTGGCTTCTGCCATCGCCATCCTGCTTCTTGTGCCGCCCTGTCGGTTCACATGGGCGACTGCCGTGATGTTGTCTGACTGGATCAGTACCGGCTGGTTTTGAAGCAGGGGTTTTGCCTGACTTAGGGCATTGTAAATGGCCCTCAGTTCCAGAATATTTATGTGCAGGGAAGTCTCCTGACTTGACCATAGTCCTTGGAAGTTTCTTCCCTGTGTGACTGCTCCCCAGCCTCGAAGGCTGGCATCCGTGGTCACCAGGACCCGGTCCTGTATGCCGAAACTGCGGCCCTCTAGAAGATGAGCACTCTGCAGCCACCACAGTAGAGACACCCTGGTCCTTGGAGACAGGGTTATCAGTTGATGCATCTGAAGATGCGATCCCGACCACTTGTCCAAGAGGTCCCACTGGAAGGTCCTCGCATGGAACCTGCCGAATGGAATTGCTTCGTATGAAGCCACCATTTTTCCCAGGACTCGTGTGCAGTGATGCACCGATACCCGTTTCGGTTTTAGGAGACTCTGACTAGAGATGACAGCTCCTTGGCTTTCTCCTGCGGGAGAAACACTTTTTTCAGTTCTGTGTCCAAAATCATCCCCAGGAACAGTAAGCGAGTGGAAGGAACCAGTTGTGACTTTGGAATGTTTAGAATCCAGCCATGCTGTTGTAGCACTTCCCGAGATAGTGCTACACCGACCAGTAACTGCTCCCTGGACCTCGCCTTTATAAGGAGATCGTCCAAATACGGGATAATTAAAACTCCCTTTTTTCGAAGGAGTATCATCATTTCTGCCATTACTTTGGTAAACACCCTCGGTGCTGTGGACAGTCCAAACGGTAGTGTCTGGAATTGGTAATGGCAATCCTGTACCACAAATCTGAGGTACTCCTGGTGAGGAAGGTAAATGGGGACATGCAGGTAAGCATCCTTGATGTCCAGGGATACCATGTAATCCCCCTCGTCCAGGCTTGCAATAACCGCCATGAGAGATTCCATCTTGAACTTGAATTTTGTTATGTAAGTGTTCAAGGATTTCAAATTTAAAATAGGTCTCACCGAACCATCCGGTTTCGGTACCACAAACAGTGTGGAATAGTAGCCCCGGCCTTGTTGAAGTAGGGGTACCTTGACTATCACCTGCTGGGAATACAGCTTGTGAATGGCCTCTAGCACAGCCTCCCTGCCCAAGGGAGTCGTCGGTAAGGCCGATTTGAGGAAACGGCGGGGGGGAGGCGCCTCGAATTCCAGCTTGTACCCCTGAGATACTACTTGAAGGATCCAGGGATCCACCCGTGAGCGAGCCCACTGATCGCTGAAATTCTTGAGGCGGCCCCCCACCGTACCTGGCTCCGCCTGTGGAGCCCCACCGTCATGCGGCGGATTTGGAAGAAGCGGGGGAGGACTTTTGGTCCTGGGAACCTGCGGTGTGTTGCAGCTTTTTCCCCCTTCCTCTGCCTCTAGACAGAAAGGACCCGCCTTTTCCCCGCCTGTTTTTCTGGGGTCGAAAGGACTGTACTTGGTAATACGGTGCTTTCTTAGGCTGTGAGGGGACATGGGGCAAAAATGCAGACTTCCCAGCTGTTGCTGTGGAAACAAGGTCTGAGAGACCATCCCCGAATAACTCCTCACCCTTATAAGGCAAAACTTCCATGTGCCTTTTAGAATCTGCATCTCCTGTCCACTGCCGAGTCCATAAGCCTCTCCTAGCAGAAATGGACAATGCACTTATTCTAGATGCCAGCCGGCAGATCTCCCTCTGTGCATCTCTCATGTATAAGACTGAGTCTTTTATATGCTCTATGGTTAGCAATATAGTGTCTCTGTCTAGGGTGTCAATATTTTCCGACAGGGAATCTGACCAAGCAGCAGCAGCACTGCACATCCAGGCTGAAGCAATAGCTGGTCTCAGTATAACACCAGTGTGTGTGTATATAGACTTTAGGATAGCCTCCTGCTTTCTATCAGCAGGTTCCTTTAGGGCGGCCGTATCCGGAGACGGTAGTGCCACCTTTTTAGACAAACGTGTGAGCGCTTTATCCACCCTAGGAGGAGTTTCCCAACGTGACCTATCCTCTGGCGAGAAAGGGAACGCCATTAGTAATTTTTTTGAAATCACCAATTTTTTTATCGGGGAAAGCCCACGCTTCTTCACACACATCATTCAATTCCTCAGATGGGGGAAAAACTATTGGTAGTTTTTTCTCCCCAAACATAATACCCTTTTTTGAGGTACCTGGGTTTATATCAGAAAGGTGTAATACCTCTTTCATTGCCTCAATCATGCCACAAATGGCCCTGGTGGACATTAAATTTGACTCATCGTCGTCGACACTTGAATCAGTATCCGTGTCGACATCTGTGTCTGCCATCTGAGGTAGTGGTCGTTTCAGGGCCCCTGACGGCCTTTGAATCGTCTGGGCAGGCACGAGCTGAGAAGCCGGCTGTCTCGCATTTGGCATGTCGTCAAATTTTTTATGTAAGGAGTCGACACTTGCACGTAATTCCTTCCATAAGTCCATCCACTCAGGTGTCTGCCCCGCAGGGGGTGACAACACATTTATAGGCATCTGCTCCGCCTCCACATAAGTCTCCTCATCAAACATGTCGACACAGCCGTACCGACACACCGCACACACACAGGGAATGCTCTTAAAGGAGACAGGACCCCACAAAAGCCCTTTGGGGAGACAGAGAGAGAGTATGCCAGCACACACCAGAGCGCTATAATAATGCAGGGACTAACTGAATTATGACCCTTTATAGCTGCTTTTGTATTAAACTGCGCCCAAATTTAGTGCCCCCCCCCTCTTTTTTTTTACCCTTTCTGTAGTGTAGACTGCAGGGGAGAGTCAGGGAGCTTCCTTCCAGCGGAACTGTGAGGGAATAATGGCGCCAGTGTGCTGAGGGAGATGGCTCCGCCCCTTTTTCGGCGGACTTTTCTCCCGCTTTTTTTCTGTATTCTGGCAGGGGTAATTACCACATATATAGCCTCTGGGGCTATATATTGTGGTTATTTTGCCAGCCAAGGTGATATTATTGTTGCTCAGGGCCCCCCCCCCCCCCCCCCCAGCGCCCTGCACCCTCAGTGACCGGAGTGTGAAGTGTGTATGAGGAGCAATGGCGCACAGCTGCAGTGCTGTGCGCTACCTTGGTGAAGACTGCAGTCTTCTGCCGCCGATTTTCCGGACCATCTTCATGCTTCTGGCTCTGTAAGGGGGACGGCGGCGCGGCTCCGGGAACGAACACCAAGGACGGGTCCTGCGGTCGATCCCTCTGGATGAGCCTGCTGAATCGTGTTACAGATCCAGCGAGTAATGGTTTGCTTTGAAGCAGGAGCACCCAGCTTGTTGGATGCATACAGGATAAACAGCGAGTCAGTCTTCCTGACTCCAGCCGTCCTGGCTACATAGATCTTCAAAGCCCTGACTACATCAAGCAACTTGGAATCCTCAAAGTCACGAGTAGCCGCCGGCACCACAATAGGTTGGTTCAAATGAAAAGATGACACCACCTTCGGCAGAAATTGCGGATGAGTCCGTAATTCTGCCCTGTCCATATGGAAAACCAGATAGGGGCTTTTACATGACAAAGCCGCCAATTCTGACACACGCCTAGCCGAAGCTAAGGCCAATAGCATGACCACCTTCCACGTGAGATACTTTAGCTCCACGGTCTTAAGTGGGATTTCAGGAAACCAAACACCACGTTGAGATCCCAAGGTGCCACTGGTGGCACAAAAGGGGGCTGAATATGCAGCACTCCCTTAACAAACGTCTGAACTTCAGGAAGAGAAGCCAGTTCCTTTTGAAAGAAATTGGATAGGGCTAAAATCTGGACCTTTATGGACCCCAACTTCAAGCCCATAGTCACTCCAGACTGTAGGAAGTGCAGGAACCGGCCCAGCTGGAATTCCTCTGTAGGGGCCTTCCTGGCCTCACACCAGGCAACATATTTTCGCCATATACGGTGATAGTGTTTTGCTGTCACGCCCTTCCTAGCCTTTATCAGCGTAAGAATAACTTCATTCGGAATGCCTTTTTCCGCTAGGATCCTGCGTTCAACCGCCATGCCGTCAAAAGCAGCCGCGGTAAGTCTTGGAACAGACAGGGCCCCTGTTGCAACAGGTCCTGTCTGGGTCCTCTGTGAGCATTTCTTGCAGTTCCGGGTACCAAGTCCTTCTTGGCCAATCCGGAACAATGAGTATTGTTCTTACTCCTCTTTTTCTTATGATTCTCAGCACCTTGGGTATGAGAGGAAGAGGAGGAAACACATAGACCGACTGAAACACCCACGGTGTTACTAGTGCGTCCACAGCTATCGCCTGAGGGTCTCTTGACCTGGCGCAATACCTTTGTAGCTTTTTGTTGAGACGGGATGCCATCATGTCCACCTGTGGCAGTTCCCATCGATTTGTAATCTGAGTGAAGACTTCGTGATGAAGTCCCCACTCTCCCGGGTGGAGGTCGTGCCTGCTGAGGAAGTCTGCTTCCCAGTTGTCCACTCCCGGAATGAACACTGCTGACAGTGCTTGCACGTGATTCTCTGCCCAACGAAGAATCCTGGTGGCTTCCGCCATCGCCACTCTGCTTCTTGTGCCGCCCTGGCGGTTTACATGAGCCACTGCGGTGATGTTGTCTGACTGAATCAGCACCGGTTGGTTGCGAAGCAGAGGCTCCGCTTGACTCAGGGCGTTGTATATGGACCTTAGTTCCAGGATATTTATGTGCAGACAAGCCTCCTGACTTGACCACAACCCTTGGATGTTTCTTCCCTGAGTGACTGCCCCCCATCCTCGGAGGCTCGCATCCGTGGTCACCAGGACCCAGTCCTGTATGCCGAACCTGCGGCCCTCGAGAAGGTGAGCACTCTGCAGCCACCACAGAAGAGACACCCTGGCCCTGGGGGACAGGATGATCAGCCGATGCATCTGAAGATGCGATCCGGACCACTTGTTCAACAGATCCCACTGAAAGATCCTCGTATGGAACCTGCCGAAGGGAATGGCTTCGTACGATGCCACCATCTTTCCCAGGACTCGCGTGCAGTGATGCACCGACACCTGTTTTGGTTTTAAGAGGTCTCTGACTAGAGTCACGAGCTCCTGAGCCTTCTCCGCTGGGAGAAACACCTTCTTCTGGTCTGTGTCCAGAATAATGCCCAGAAAGGGCAGACGCTAACACTACTTCCCTTTCCATGGGGGAAGCTGGCAGGGCCGATTTGAGGTAATGGTGAGGGGGCATCACTTCGAATTCCAGCTTGTAACCCTGACACAATCTGTATAGCCCAGGATCCACCTGCGAGCGAACCCACTGGTGGCTGAAATTTCGGAGACGCGCCCCCACCGCTCCTGGCTCCACCTGTGGAGCCCCAGCGTCATGCGGTGGATTTAGTGGAAGCCGGGGAGGACTTCTGTTCCTGGGAACTAGCTGTATGGTGCAGCTTCTTTCCTCTACCCCTGCCTCTGGCAAGAAAGGATGCACCTCTGACTTTCTTGCTTCTTTGTGATCGAAAGGACTGCATTTGGAAATACGGTGCTTTCTTAGGCTGTGAGGGAATAATAAGATTTTACTTACCGATAAATCTATTTCTCGTAGTCCGTAGTGGATGCTGGGGACTCCGTCAGGACCATGGGGAATAGCGGCTCCGCAGGAGACAGGGCACAAAAGTAAAAGCTTTAGGATCAGGTGGTGTGCACTGGCTCCTCCCCCTATGACCCCCCTCCAAGCCTCAGTTAGGATACTGTGCCCGGACGAGCGTACACAATAAGGAAGGATTTTGAATCCCGGGTAAGACTCATACCAGCCACACCAATCACACTGTACAACCTGTGATCTGAACCCAGTTAACAGCATGATAACAGCGGAGCCTCTGAAAAGATGGCTCACAACAATAATAACCCGATTTTTTGTACCAATAACTATGTACAAGTATTGCAGACAATCCGCACTTGGGATGGGCGCCCAGCATCCACTACGGACTACGAGAAATAGATTTATCGGTAAGTAAAATCTTATTTTCTCTAACGTCCTAGTGGATGCTGGGGACTCCGTCAGGACCATGGGGATTATACCAAAGCTCCCAAACGGGCGGGAGAGTGCGGATGACTCTGCAGCACCGAATGAGAGAACTCCAGGTCCTCTTTAGCCAGGGTATCAAATTTGTAGAATTTTACAAACGTGTTCTCCCCCCGACCACGTAGCTGCTCGGCAGAGTTGTAATGCCGAGACCCCTCGGGCAGCCGCCCAGGATGAGCCCACCTTCCTTGTGGAATGGGCATTTACATATTTTGGCTGTGGCAGGCCTGCCACAGAATGTGCAAGCTGAATTGTACTACACATCCAACTAGCAATCGTCTGCTTAGAAGCAAGAGCACCCAGTTTTTTGGGTGCCTACAGGATAACAGCAAGTCAGTTTTCCTGACTCCAGCCGTCCTGAAAACCGATATTTTCAGGGCCCTGACAACATCTAGCAACTTGGAGTCCTCCAAGTCCCTAGTAGCCGCAGGTACCACAATAAGCTGGTTCAGGTGAAACGCTGACCCCACCTTAGGGAGAAACTGGGGACGAGTCCGCAGCTCTGCCCTGTCCGAATGGACAATCAGATATGGGCTTGTGTGAGACAAAGCCGCCAATGCTGACACTCGCCTGGCCGAGGCCAGGGCCAACATCATGGTCACTTTCCATGTGAGATATTTCAAATCCACAGATTTGAGCGGTTTAAACCAATGTGATTTGAGGAATCCCAGCACTACGTTGAGATCCCACAGTGCCACTGGAGGCACAAAAGGGGGTTGTATATGCAGTACTCCCTTGACAAACTTCTGGACTTCAGGAACTGAAGCCAATTCTTTCTGGAAGAAAATCGACAGGGCCGAAATTTGAACCTTAATGGACCCCAATCTGAGGCCCATAGACACTCCTGTTTGCAGGAAATGCAGGAATCGACCAAGTTGAAATTTCTTCGTGGAGCTTTCCTGGCCTCACACCACGCAACATATTTTCGCCACATGTGGTGATAATGTTGTGCGGTCACGTCCTTCCTGGCTTTGACCAGGGTAGGAATGACCTCTTCCGGAATGCCTTTTTCCCTTAGGATCCGGCGTTCAACCGCCATGCCGTCAAACGCAGCCGCGGTAAGTCTTGGAACAGACATGGTACGTGCTGAAGCAAGTCCCTTCTTAGCGGCAGAGGTCATGAGTCCTCTGTGAGTATCTCTTGAAGTTCCGGGTACCAAGTCCTTCTTGGCCAATCCGGAGCCACGAGTATAGTTCTTACTCCTCTACGTCTTATAATTCTCAATACCTTGGGTATGAGAAGCAGAGGAGGAAACACATACACCGACTGGTACGCCCACGGTGTTACCAGAACGTCCACAGCTATTGCCTGAAAGTCTCTTGACCTGGCGCAATACCTGTCCAGTTTTTTGTTCAGGCGGGACGCCATCATGTACACCTTTGGTCTTTCCCAACGGTTCACAATCATGTGGAAAACTTCCCGATGAAGTCCCCACTCTCCCGGGTGGAGGTCGTGCCTGCTGAGGAAGTCTGCTTCCCAGTTGTCCACTCCCGGAATGAACACTGCTGACAGTGCTATCACATGATTTTCCGCCCAGCGAAAAAATCCTTGCAGTTTTTGCCATTGCCCTCCTGCTTCTTGTGCCGCCCTGTCTGTTTACGTGGGCGACTGCCGTGATGTTGTCCCACTGGATCAATACCGGCTGACCTTGAAGCAGAGGTCTTGCTAAGCTTAGAGCATTATAAATTGCCCTTAGCTCCAGTATATTTATGTGGAGAAAAGTCTCCAGACTTGATCACACTCCCTGGAAATTTTTTCCCTGTGTGACTGCTCCCCAGCCTCTCAGGCTGGCCTCCGTGGTCACCAGCATCCAATCCTGAATGCCGAATCTGCGGCCCTCTAGAAGATGAGCACTCTGTAACCACCACAGGAGAGACACCCTTGTCCTTGGAGATAGGGTTATCCGCTGATGCATCTGAAGATGCGATCCGGACCATTTGTCCAGCAGATCCCACTGAAAAGTTCTTGCGTGGAATCTGCCGAATGGAATCGCTTCGTAATAAGCCACCATTTTTCCCAGGACTCTTGTGCAATGATGCACTGACACTTTTCCTGGTTTTAGGAGGTTCCTGACTAGCTCGGATAACTCCCTGGCTTTCTCCTCCGGGAGAAACACCTTTTTCTGGACTGTGTCCAGAATCATCCCTAGGAACAGCAGACGTGTCGTCGGAAACAACTGCGGTTTTGGAATATTTAGAATCCACCCGTGCTGTCGTAGAACTACTTGAGATAGTGCTACTCCGACCTCCAACTGTTCTCTGGACCTTGCTCTTATCAGGAGGTCGTCCATTTTCTTCGAAGAAGAATCATCATTTCGGGCATTACCTTGGTAAAGACCCGGAGTGCCGTGGACAATCCAAACGGCAGCGTCTGAAACTGATAGTGACAGTTCTGTACCACGAACCTGAGATACCCTTGGTGAGAAGGGCAAATTGGGACATGGAGGTAAGCATCCCTGATGTCCCGGGACACCATATAGTCCCCTTCTACCTGGTTCGCTATCACTGCTCTGAGTGACTCCATCTTGATTTGAACCTTTTTAAGTGTTCAAATATTTCAGATTTAGAATAGGTCTCACCGAGCCTTCTGGTTTCAGTACCACAATATAGTGTGGAATAATACCCCTTTCCTTGTTGTAGGAGGGGTACTTTGATTATCACCTGCTGGGAATACAGCTTGTGAATTGTTTCCAATACTGCCTCCCTGTCGGAGGGAGACGTTGGTAAAGCAGACTTCAGGAACCTGCGAGGGGAAACGTTTCGACTTTCCCAATCTGTACCCCTGGGATACTACTTGTAGGATCCAGGGGTCCTGTACGGCTCCAGCGTCATGCTGAGAACTTGGCAGAAGCGGTGGAAGGCTTCTGTTCCTGGGAATGGGCTGCCTGCTGCAGTCTTCTTCCCTTTCCGCTATCCCTGGGCAGATATGCTTATGGGGACGAAAGGACTGAGGCTGAAAAGACGGTGTCTTTTTCTGCATAGATGTGACTTAGGGTGAAAACGTGGATTTCCCAGCAGTTGCCGTGGCCACCAGGTCCGATGGACCGACCCCAAATAACTCCTCCCCTTTATACGGCAATACATCTTTGTGCCGTTTGGAATCTGCATCACCTGACCACTGTCGTGTCCATAAACATCTTTTGGCAGATATGGACATCGCACTTACTCTTGATGCCAGAGTGCAAATATCCCTCTGTGCATCTCGCATATATAGAAATGCATTCTTTAAATGCTCTATAGTAAATAAAATACTGTCCCTGTCAAGGGTATCAATATTTTCAGTCAGGGAATCCGACCAAGCCACCCCCGCGCTGCACATCCAGGCTGAGGCGATCGCTGGTCGCAGTATAACACCAGTACGTGTGTATATACTTTTTAGGATATTTTCCAGCCTCCTATCAGCTGGCTCCTTGAGGGCGGCCGTATCTGGAGACGGTACCGCCACTTGTTTTGATAAGCGTGTGAGCGCCTTATCCACCCTAAGGGGTGTTTCCCAACGCGCCCTAACTTCTGGCGGGAAAGGGTATACCGCCAATAATTTTCTATCGGGGGAACCCCGCGCCTCATCACACACTTCATTTAATTTATCTGATTCAGGAAAAACTATAGGTAGTTTTTCCACACCCCACATAATACCCTTTTTTGTGGTACTTGTAGTATCAGAAATATGTAACACCTCCTTCATTGCCCTTAACAAGTAACGTGTGGCCCTAAAGGAAAATACGTTTGTTTCTTCACCGTCGACACTGGAGTCAGTGTCCGTGTATGTCGACCGACTGAGGTAAAATGGGCATTATAACGTCCCTGACGGTGTTTTAGACGCCTGGACAGATACTAATATGTTTGCCGGCCGTCTCATGTCGTCAACCGACTTGCAGCGTGTTGACATTATCACGTAATTCCTTAAATAAGCCATCTATTCCGGTGTCGACTCCCTAGAGAGTGACATCACCATTACAGGCAATTTGCTCCGCCTCCCAACATCGTCCTCATACATGTCGACACACACGTACCGACAACCAGCACACACACAGGGAATGCTCTGATAGAGGACAGGACCCACTAGCCCTTTGGGGAGACAGAGGGAGAGTTTGCCAGCACACACCAAAAACGCTATAATTATACAGGGACAACCTTTATATAAGTGCTTTTCCCTTATAGCATTTTAATATATGTAGTCATATCGCCAAATCAGTGCCCCCCCCTCTCTGTTTTAACCCTGTTTCTGTAGTGCAGTGCAGGGGAGAGCCTGGGAGCCTTCCCACCAGCATTTCTGTGAGGGAAAATGGCGCTGTGTGCTGAGGAGAATAGGCCCCGCCCCCTTTTCGGCGGGCTTCTTCTCCCGTTTTTCTGAGACCTGGCAGGGGTTAAATACATCCATATAGCCCCCAGGGGCTATATGTGATGTATTTTTAGCCAGAATAAGGTACTATCATTGCCGCCCAGGGCGCCCCCCCCCAGCGCCCTGCACCCTCAGTGACCGCTGCTATGAAGTGTGCTGACAACAATGGCGCACAGCTGCAGTGCTGTGCGCTACCTTATGAAGACTGAAGAGTCTTCTGCCGCCGTTTCTGGACCTTCACTTTTCGGCATCTGCAAGGGGGGTCGGCGGCGCGGCTCCGGGACGAACCCCAGGGTGAGACCTGTGTTCCGACTCCCTCTGGAGCTAATGGTGTCCAGTAGCCTAAGAAGCCAATCCATCCTGCACGCAGGTGAGTTCACTTCTCTCCCCTAAGTCCCTCGTAGCAGTGAGCCTGTTGCCAGCAGGACTCACTGAAAATAAAAAACCTAACAAACTTTTACTCTAAGCAGCTCTTTAGGAGAGCCACCTAGATTGCACCCTTCTCGGCCGGGCACAAAAATCTAACTGAGGCTTGGAGGGGGGTCATAGGGGGAGAAGCCAGTGCACACCACCTGATCCTAAAGCTTTTACTTTTGTGCCCTGTCTCCTGCGGAGCCGCTATTCCCCATGGTCCTGACGGAGTCCCCAGCATCCACTAGGACGTTAGAGAAATATGGCAAAAAAATTGACTTCCCAGCCGTAGCTGTGGAAACTAGGTCCGAGAGACCGTCCCCAAACAATTCCTCACCCTTGTAAGGTAAAACCTCCATGTGCTTTTTGGAGTCGGCATCACCTGTTCATTGCCGAGTCCACAGGACCCTTCTGGTAGAAATTGACATTGCATTTATTCTAGAGCCCAGTAGGCAAATGTCCCTCTGGGCATCCCTCATATATAGGACAGCGTCTTTTATATGCCCCAGGGTCAGTAAAATGGTATCCTTGTCTAAGGTATCCAGTTCCTCAGACAGATTATCTGTCCATGCTGCTACAGCACTACACATCCAGGCCGACGCAATTGCCGGCCTCAGTAGAGTCCCTGAATGTGTATAAACAGACTTCAGGATACTTTCCTGCTTCCTATCGGCAGGATCCTTTAGGGAGGCCGTATCCTGTGACGGCAGGGCCACCTTCTTAGATAAGCGTGTCAGAGCTTTATCTACCCTAGGGGAGGATTCCCAGCGTAACCTGTCCGTTGGCGGGAAAGGGTACGCTATAAGTAACCTTTTGGAAATCAGCACTTTCCTATCGGGGGAATCCCACGCTTTTTCACATAACTCATTTAACTCATGTGAAGGGGGAAAAGTCACCTCTTGCTTTTTCTCCCCATACATATAAACCCTCTTGTCAGGGCCAGGGTTTACCTCTGATATGTGCAATACATCCTTCATTGCTATTATCATGTAGCGGATGGCTTTAGCCATTTTAGGCTGCAATTTTGCATCATCGTCATCGACACTGGAGTCAGAATCCGTGTCGATATCTGTGTCAACAATTTTGGATAGTGGGCGCTTCTGAGACCCTGACGGCCCCTGCGCTGTAGGATCAGGCATGGGCTGAGACCCCGACTGTACCAAGGCATCAGCTTTATTCAACCTTTTATGCAAGGAGTTTACATTATCATTTAACACCTTCCACATATCCATCCAATCAGGTGTTGGCGCTGTCGGCGGAGACACGTCATTCATCTGCACCTGCTCTGCCTCCACATAGCCCTCCTCGTCAAACATGTCGACACACGCGTACCGACACACCACACACACAGGGGATGCTCTATATGAGGACAGGACCCCCACAAGGCCTTTTGGAGAGACAGAGAGAGAGTATGCCAGCACACACCCCAGCGCTATATGACCCAGGAATCACACAGTAACTTAGTGTTTACCTAGTAGCTGCTGTATATATGATTAATGCGCTAAATTTATGTGCCCCCCTCTCTTTTTACCCTCTTTCTACCGTGAGTCTGCAGGGGAGAGCCTGGGGAGCTTCCTCTCAGCGGAGCTGTGGAGAGAAAATGGCGCTGGTGAGTGCTGAGGAAGAAGGCCCCGCCCCCTCAGCGGCAGGCTTCTGTCCCGCGATTTTGTGTAAAATTAATGGAGGGGGCTCACGCATATTACAGTGCCCAGCTGTATATATGCTGCTTTATTGCCAGGAGGTAATCAATTGCTGCCCAGGGCACCCCCCCCTGCGCCCTGCACCCTACAGTGACCGGAGTGTGTGGGTTAGTGTGGGCGCAATGGCGCACAGCTGCAGTGCTGTGCGCTACCTCATATGAAGATAGGAGTCTTCTGCCGCCGATTTTGACGTCTTCTTGCTTCAACCCGCCGGCTTCTGTCTTCTGGCTCTGCAAGGGGGACGGCGGCGCGTCTCCGGGAACGGACGATCAAGGTTAGGTTCCTGTGTTCGATCCCTCTGGAGCTAATGGTGTCCAGTAGCCTAAGAAGCGCAACCTAGCCGCAGTTAGTAGGTTTGCTTCTCTCCCCTCAGTCCCACGTAGCAGAGAGTCTGTTGCCAGCAGAAGCTCTCTGAAAATAAAAAACCTAACTAAATTACTTTCTTATTAGCAAGCTCAGGAGAGCTCACTAAAATGCACCCAGCTCTGTCCGGGCACAGATTCTAACTGAGGTCTGGAGGAGGGGCATAGAGAGAGGAGCCAGTGCACACCAGTAGTACTAACTCTTTCTTAAACTGCCCAGTCTCCTGCGGAGCCCATCTATTCCCCATGGCCCTTACGGAGTCCCCAGCATCCACTAGGACGTTAGAGAAAACCTCGTAATGCCGTGAGTAAAATACCAAACTTCTTAGCAAATGTACTTGGCGCAGTCACAGTGCGAACATTGCGCATGCGCAATTAGCGGAAAATCGCTGTGATGCGAAGAAACTTACCGAGCGAACAACTCGGAATGAGGGCCTTAGTATCTCTGTAAAATATGTTCTATTAGGGTACTAATTAGCTGTTCGTGCTAATTAGTACCCTAATAGAAAATACTATACAGAGATACTAAGGACGGTGATTTGGCAACCAGGACTTACGGAGGAGCTTTTATCTCTCTCCAATATACATAGAAAGATTAAACTTGCCACTGTACGTTACAAGCTGCTCGTGTTAATTAGTACACTATTACACTAGTAAAACATACTGTACAGAGATACTAAGTACAGTGATTTGGCATCCAGGAACTTAGGGAGGAGGTTTTAGCTCTCTACATTATACATAGAAAGATCAAACTAGCCACTGTACGTTACAAGCTGTTCATGCTAATTAGTACACTAGTAGAACATACTGTACAGAGATACTAAGTACAGTGATTTGGCATCCAGGAACTTAGGGAGGAGCTTTTATCTCTCTCCATTGTAATCTTTCTAAGTATAGTGGAGAGAGATAAAAGCTCCTCCCTAAGTTCCTGGATGCCAAATCACTGTACTTAGTATCTCTGTACAGTATGTTCTACTAGTGTGCTAAATTAGCATGAACAGCTTGTAACATACAGTGGCAAGTTTAATCTTTCTATGTATAATATAGAGATAAAAGCTCCTCCCTAAGTTCCTGGTTGCCAAATCACCGTCCTTAGTATCTCTGTATAGTATTTTCTATTAGGGTACTAATTAGCACGAACAGCTAATTTGTACCCTAATAGAACATACTGTACAGAGATACTAAGTACGGTGATTTGGCATCCAGGAACTTAGGGAGGAGCTTTTATCTCTCTCCATTATACATTGAAAGATTAAACTTGCCGCTGTACGTTACAAGCTGTTCGTGCTAATTAGTACCCTAATAGAACATACTGTACAGAGATACCAAGTATGGTGATTTGGCATCCAGTTAACTGCTGTTCGTGCTAATTAGTACACTAGTAGAACATACTGTACAGAGATACTAAGGACGGTGATTTGGCATCTAGGAACTTACAGAGGAGCTTTTATCTCTCCATTATACATAGAAAGATTAAACTTGCCACTGTACGTTACAAGCTGTTCGTGCTAATTAGTACACTAGAAGAACATACTCGGGACTCGGACTCATACAGTACTTGCATTTCAAAAGCGCGGTATTTTCCACCGCCTCCCGCTAGCCCATCGCCCTTCCCCCCTGGGAGCCTGCACAGGTCATGCAGTAGACAGGGAGGGAGTTATGCCCATAAACCAGGGCAAAGCTGCAGGAGCGGTTGTACTGTTAAGGTTCTATGCACCATACGGTACACATACAATTCTGTAGCAGGGCAGACTCAAATGAAATGGCTACCGCCTGTGACTTCTTGCCCCGTGGAGGCCCTCGGCTATGGAGCAAGCAACAGCACAGATTTTGTAGGTCACGGGGCAATGCTGAAGGAGCGTCAGAATCCCCTAGCTAAAATACACAGGGTCGATAGGGATAAGCGAGGTCTATGCACTTAACGATACCCCAGACCCCATCGCATCACAAAGTGACAAAATGTCCAAGGCAAATGAACATCCACCTTGTGTCAGCACTCAGCTATGGAGCGAGTGACGGCATAGGTTTTGCAGGCTACGGGGCAGTGCTGAAGGAGCATTGGAATCCCCTAGCTAAAATACACAGGGGCGATAGGGTTAAGCGAGGTCTATGCACATAATGCTACAAGGCGTGGGTTCATGTGCCTCGGACATTTTGTCACTTTGTGATGTGATGGGGTCTGGTGTATCATTATGTGCATAGACCTCGCTTATCCCTATCGACCCTGTGTAATTTAGGTCGGGGATTCTGACGCTCCTTCAGCATTGGCCCGTTCTTTGAACACGGTATTTTCCACTGCCTCGCCCTACCCCCATCCCACTTTCCCCTTCCCCCTGGAAGCCTGCACAGTTCATGCAGTAGACAGGTAGGGAGTTCCGATCAGGTTACAAGACAAGATTTATGTGAAACCTGTGTGCACCCTTCCATTGAATGTATAACAAAGAAAACAAATTATAATAAAGTGAATGTCACGGGAACTCGGACGCTCATACTTTACATGTATTTCAAAAGCACGGTGTTTATGCATTGTACATACTTCCTTTTACACAATTAGTTGCGTCTCCATACACAATCTTGCGTCTGCATACACAAGTGTTTTAACATGTTCGTTTGTGTCTGTATAAACTATTTATTTATAATGAGAACTCTCACCGTCTGACCATTGGTCACCATCTATTAACATTACAGTCGTCACTGACCATTTGCCAGAGCTGTAGATCAATCCGCCGCTATACGATCGAAAGTACTGGATTAGTGGAGCATTAGCCACCCAGTGGTGGAGATGTGTAATGCATGCTGAGTGTTGTGATTCCCGTACTCCAGACCAGAGGAGATCTTATGGCAGAGGTCTGAGTACTGGAAAGATATGCTGGTTACGGGAGCAGGAAAGCCTAGTAACCCCTGGCGCCCTAACTCCGTTGTCTCGCCCGTGTTATCAGAAATCCCCTGCGAGACTATGGTTGCTTGAGCCCATGGCAGCCGCGTTTGAAGGGCGGATTATGTCTGCCCAACTTCGATGCCCCCTCAGGTCTTAATGGGAGACAAAGGGAAATCCGAGACAGGGTGATAACAAGGGGCCCTCTGACTAAGCAACCAGGCCAGGGGCTACAAGCTAACTAACTTAAACCAAAAGTATGTGCGGACAAACCGCCAGGGAAAAGGACAACCAAAGATCCACTGATCCGTTACTCCTATCCAGCACCGCTGGATACCAGAGTGGATTTGTGGGAGCGGAATCCTCCGCAAAAGCTCCGGAACACAATGAAACTAAATAATAAACAGTAAGCGGTCAAGCCGCAACACACGGCTACGCCGCGACTCACGAACACCACAGGATGTTAAAGGTGCTCGGTCGGACTCCAGGAATAGATGACAACTTCCGAGTACAGGACCACTGAGGACAGGAACAACCGGATTGAGCAGGACTGGAAACTCTCTGTAACTGACACAGCAAACAGGAAGCTATCACCGGCGTCTGTGAGAAGTCCTGAGAGTGCTTAAATTTGGGAGCCCTCCAATCAAGATCCAGACAGGGTAATCACATAATCATGCCGTGCAGCTGCATGCTGTACGGCCAGGATACAATTGAACTGATTAATTAAGACCCAGCAACGGGGAACGCGGTCCGAGCGTGGCGTCCCCGTTGCTAGGGTCTGAGCGGCTCCGTGCGCCCGGCGTCTAGCGTTGCTAGGGAGCCGGCGGCTGTCTGCCTGCGGCGTCCCTAGTTGCTAGGCGCCGGGCCGCACTGATGGGCGGACCCTCGGCGCCTAACAGTACCCCCCCCTTGAGGAGGGGTCAAGGAACCCCTAAGGCCAGGTTTCTGAGGAAATTCTCGAAAAAATGCCCTTTTGAGCCTCGGGGCATGGAGATCCTCATCCAGGACCCAAGACCTTTCTTCTGGACCATAACCTCTCCAATGTACCAAAAAATAAAGCCGACCCCGGGACAACTTGGAATCGAGAACCTTCTCCACCAAGAACTCCTGCTGACCCTGTACATCTATTGGTGATTTCCCCTGAGAGATCTTGCGAGGAAATCTACTGGACGAAACATATGGTTTTAACAAGGAGCAATGGAAGGTATTTCCGATCCGTAAAGTTTTTGGTAAACGTAACCGGAAAGCAACTGGATTGACTTTTTTGATAATATGAAATGGTCCAATAAATTTAGGACCCAATCTGGCTGAGGTTTGTCGAAGTTTAATGTTGCGAGTCGACAACCATACCCTATCTCCTACTTTAAAAGTGCACGGCCGCCGGAGCCTGTCAGAAAAAATTTTCTCCCGAAATGCCGCTTTTCTGAGAGCCAGGTGCACTTTTCTCCAAATGAGTTTGAGATGAGAGGTCAAGGTCAGTGAGGAGACAGAGGAATGTTGAAAAAAGGAATTAGCTCTGGGGTGAAAACCAAAAACTGTAAAAAATGGAGACACATTGGTGGAGGAATGACAGGCATTGTTGTAAGCAAACTCCGCCAACGGAAGAAACTCAGACCAGTCATTTTGGAGTTTGGCCGAGTACAAACGCAAATATTGTTTTAATGATTGATTAACTCGCTCAGTCTGCCCGTTGGATTGGGGATGGTAGCCAGACGTTAAAGATAATTTCATCTTTAATGAGGCACAAAAAGACTTCCAAAATTGTGCAATGAATTGTGGACCCCGATCAGAGACAATATCAGTGGGTAACCCATGGAGTCTGAAAACATGGCGGAGGAACAAGACTGCCAATCCCTGGGCAGATGGCAATCGGGGAAGAGCAATGAAATGGGCCATTTTGCTAAAACGGTCCACTACCACCCATATGACTCGGCATCCGGCTGACAGAGGGAGGTCCACCACAAAATCCATGGAAATATGAGACCATGGCCTAAGAGGAACATTCAAGGGCATAAGTTGACCGATAGGCAAGGAACGGGGAACCTTATGCTGTGCACAGACCTGACAAGAAAAAACAAACTCCTTAATGTCTTTGGAAAGACAAGGCCACCATACCGAGCGGGAAACTAATTCAAAAGTTTTGGCGATCCCCGGATGCCCGGCAACTTTGCTATCATGAAACTCCGTCAAAACAGTTGCTCTCAAAAACTCGGGGACATAAAGACGACCAGCAGGAGTATTTCCAGGAGCTTGATGTTGAAGCTGCTTTAACTGGGTAAATAAATCTTGTGTGAGGCCTGCCCGAATGACTGAAGACGGAAGTATGGGAGTAACAGGACTGTTGTCTTGAACTGGAAGAAAACTGCGTGACAGGGCATCTGCCTTGGTATTCTTGGAACCTGGCCTGAAGGTGATAATGAACTTGAAACGAGTAAAAAATAAAGCCCAACGAGCTTGCCGGGCATTCAGCCGTTTAGCTGATTCAATGTATTGAAGATTTTTGTGATCAGTCAAAACTGAAATGGTATGAGTGGCTCCTTCAAGCCAATGCCTCCACTCCTCGAAAGCCCATTTAATAGCCAGTAATTCCCGGTTACCAACATCGTAGTTGGATTCAGCAGATGAGAATTTCCTGGACATAAAGGCACAAGGATGTAATTCTAGAGAATCCGGATCCTTCTGAGATAGGATAGCCCCTACTCCAACCTCCGAGGCATCAACCTCAACAATGAAAGGCAATTCTGGGTTGGGATGTCTGAGGACTGGGGCTGAGACAAAGGCTTGTTTCAAGGCCTGAAAAGATAACTCCGCTTCACGTGACCAGTTGGTAGGATCTGCTCCCTTCTTAGTCAGTGCCACAATGGGAGCAACTAGGTCGGAGAAAGAGTGAATAAATCTTCTATAGTAATTCGCAAACCCTAAAAAGCGCTGAATTGCTTTTAAGTTGGTGGGTTGCGCCCAACTAAGGATGGCTTGGAGCTTCTTTGGTTCCATACAGAATCCCCGAGGGGAAATGATGTACCCTAAAAAGGATACCTCCGTGACATGAAATTCACACTTCTCCAGCTTGGCATATAGGTGATTTTCACGTAATTTTTTTAGAACCTGACGCACCTGGGTAACATGTTGTTCTATAGAGTCAGAATATATCAAAATATCGTCTAAGTAGACTACAACGAATCTTCCAAGAAATTCACGGAGCACATCGTTAATGAGATCCTGGAAAACTGCCGGAGCGTTAGACAGGCCGAATGGCATAACCAGATACTCATAGTGACCCGACTGAGTACTGAATGCCGTTTTCCACTCATCCCCTGACTTGATCCGGATGAGGTTATATGCTCCTCTCAGGTCAATCTTAGAAAAAATCACAGCCGAACGTAGCTGATCAAAGAGGACAGAAATCAGCGGCAAAGGGTAAGTATTTTTTACTGAGATCTTATTCAAGGCTCTAAAGTCAATGCAAGGTCTGAGTGATCCATCCTTCTTCTCCACGAAGAAGAAGCCTGCACTTAAAGGGGATTTAGATGGCCTGATAAATCCTTTCCCTAGGCTTTCTTTAACATACTCATTCATGGCCACAGTTTCAGGTCCGGACAATGCATATAACCTTCCCTTAGGCAAAGTGGCACCAGGAATTAGCTCAATAGCACAATCATAAGGCCTATGGGGAGGCAGAATGTCCGCATTGCCCTTGGAAAATACATCAACAAAATCCTGGTATTCCACAGGAATGGGTGCGGGAATGACAGCAGCTATTCTGATGGGAAACGTAATACATTCCTTATTACAGATGGTACCCCATTGTGAGATCTCCCCCGACTGCCAATCAATGATGGGATTATGAAAGGCCAGCCAAGGGTGACCCAGAACCACTGGAACTGCTGGGCAATGGGTAAGGAAAAACTCAATTTTTTCAGAATGCAGAGCTCCTACCGAAAGTAGAACAGGAGGTGTACAGAGAGAAATAACCCCATTGGACAAGGGACTCCCATCTAAACCATGCATGGTGATACACCTACCCAAGGCTAACTGAGGAATACCTAAGGCCTTGGCCCATGTTAAATCCATAAAGTTCCCTGCAGCTCCACTGTCCACAAAAGCCGAGACCGAGGAACAGAGGCTGCCAAAGGAAACTTTAGCTGGGACTAACAGTGAATTATTTGAGGAGATAAGCTGCAGACCAAAGTGAACCCCCTCACAAATCACTTGGTTGAGGCGTTTCCCGACTTGTACGGACAACTACGGGCAAAATGTCCCTTACCTCCACAGTATAAACAAAGACCAGAATTTTGCCTTCTGGTTCTTTCTTCAGGAGACAGTTTGGAGAGGCCTATCTGCATGGGCTCCTCTATGTCCACAGGAATGGAAAAAACACAAGGAGTAGACCCGACAGATGCTCCTTTTTCAGCCCTCCGCTCTCTGAGACGACGATCAATCTTAATAGAGAGCTCCATGAGTTTATCGAGAGTCTCAGGAGCAGGATACTGAAGGAGACTGTCTTTTATAGACTCGGATAAGCCGAGGCGAAACTGACTGCGCAGGGCTGGGTCATTCCATCCACAGTCGTTCGACCAACGGCGAAACTCCGTACAATAAATCTCTGCGGGATTCCTACCCTGTCTGAGAGCACGCAACTGACTCTCGGCGGATGCCTCTCTATCAGGGTCGTCATACAATAGCCCTAAAGACCCCAGAAAGGCGTCTACAAACAAAAAAGCCGGATCGTCTGTTCTTAAACCAAAAGCCCAGGTCTGAGGATCCCCCTGAAGTAAAGAAATAATAATTCCAACCGGCTGAGATTCCGTACCTGAAGAGACTGGTCTTAAACGAAAATAAAGTTTACAAGACTCTTTAAAATTAAAAAACTGCTTTCTATCCCCAGAAAAACGGTCAGGCAAATGCATTTTTGGTTCAGGAATGACCCTCGGGGAAGTCCGTAACAGATCTTCCTGTGACCTCACCCGAAGGGACAGATCCTGAACCATCTGAGTAAGTTCTTGAATCTGGCTAACTAGAAGCTGGCCAGGATTTGGCCCAACACCGGTGGGATTCATGAGGCCGACAAATCTTCCAACTGAATAAGGGAAAAAATTAAATCCTGTTTAATTTTAAATTTTAGTCTGGCCGGTGATAATGTTGTGATTCCCGTACTCCAGACCAGAGGAGATCTTATGGCAGAGGTCTGAGTACTGGAAAGATATGTTGGTTACGGGAGCAGGAAAGCCTAGTAACCCCTGGCGCCCTAACTCCGTTGTCTCGCCCGTGTTATCAGAAATCCCCTGCGAGACTATGGTTGCTTGAGCCCATGGCAGCCGCGTTTGAAGGGCGGATTATGTCTGCCCAACTTCGATGCCCCCTCAGGTCTTAATGGGAGACAAAGGGAAATCCGAGACAGGGTGATAACAAGGGGCCCTCTGACTAAGCAACCAGGCCAGGGGCTACAAGCTAACTAACTTAAACCAAAAGTATGTGCGGACAAACCGCCAGGGAAAAGGACAACCAAAGATCCACTGATCCGTTACTCCTATCCAGCACCGCTGGATACCAGAGTGGATTTGTGGGAGCGGAATCCTCCGCAAAAGCTCCGGAACACAATGAAACTAAATAATAAACAGTAAGCGGTCAAGCCGCAACACACGGCTACGCCGCGACTCACGAACACCACAGGATGTTAAAGGTGCTCGGTCGGACTCCAGGAATAGATGACAACTTCCGAGTACAGGACCACTGAGGACAGGAACAACCGGATTGAGCAGGACTGGAAACTCTCTGTAACTGACACAGCAAACAGGAAGCTATCACCGGCGTCTGTGAGAAGTCCTGAGAGTGCTTAAATTTGGGAGCCCTCCAATCAAGATCCAGACAGGGTAATCACATAATCATGCCGTGCAGCTGCATGCTGTACGGCCAGGATACAATTGAACTGATTAATTAAGACCCAGCAACGGGGAACGCGGTCCGAGCGTGGCGTCCCCGTTGCTAGGGTCTGAGCGGCTCCGTGCGCCCGGCGTCTAGCGTTGCTAGGGAGCCGGCGGCTGTCTGCCTGCGGCGTCCCTAGTTGCTAGGCGCCGGGCCGCACTGACGGGCGGACCCTCGGCGCCTAACACTGAGTATCTAGAATTGCCTCAACGCGCCTGCCTGTGATTAAACTCAGCAAGCTAAGCTATCGCCTTAGCGTGACCAAACGTTCGTCTAGGTGGAGAATCGGTCAAGATAAAGGTGGCTACATCTGTAAATGCATTTTATTTTATATACATTCAATATAAATCCATTGAAAATACCTACTTTGTTCCTGGTGTCCTGTACCAGGTTTTAAACAATACAGCACTGCAGTTTGCGACCTGCAATCCAGCTCAGTGCTGCACATATATTTTAAAAGTAAGAGTTATGGTAGACTTACCATTGTTAACTCTATTTCTGCTAAGTACATAGGGTCCACAGGGAAACATCGGAGTGTAGAGATGGATCTGGATCTAGGGCTCCAACAGGTTAAAGCTTTAGCTATCCCAGGATGCATTGGGGCCCTCCTCTATAACCCCACCTCCAGGCACCGTGAGCTCAGTTTTGTTAACCAGTCCAAATGCAGGAAGCAGGCAAGAGAGAAGGAAGCTGTTAGGCACACAAGAATACATTCTCCCGACAGTGGAGGGTAACCAGAGTCCAATGCCATACAAACCCAAAGAAGCCAGGTGCGTGAGGTTGGGCGCCCTGTGGACCCTATGTACTTCGCAGAAAGAGAGTTAACTATGGTAAGTCTACCATAACTCTTACTTTCTGCAGCAGGGTACATAGGGTTTTCACAGGGAAACATCGGGGAAGTCCTAAAGCAGTATCTCAAGGGAGCGGATGTGCCTGGGTGGACTTGAGAATCTGGCTTCCATAGGAAGCATCCTGAAAGGCAAAGGTATCAAAGGCATAGAACCTAAGAAACGTGTTCACTGAAGACCACGTAGCCACCTTGCACAATTGTTCAGCGGACGCCCCATGGCGTGCTGCCCAAGAAGGTCTAACAGACCAGGTAGAATGGGCATTGATCGTTGCTGGAGCTGGAAGACCAGCTCGAGTATAATCGAGTATAAGCTTGTGCAACCACCATTCTAATCCATATGGCCAGCGTTTGCTTATTAGCAGGCCAGCCCCTCTTGTGAAATACGAAAAGGATAAAGAGAGCATCAGACAGTCTAATGGAGGTTGTACAGTCCACATAGACACGGAGAGCCCTAACCACATCCAAAGAAAGTTCTTTAGCAGACAAGCCTGGAGAGATAAAGGCCGAAACTACAATCTCTTGATTGAGGTGGAAAGATGACACCACCTTAGACAGATAACCAGGCTGAGTACGTAGAAATTCCCTGTCCCGGTGAAATATCAACAAGGATGAATGACAAGACAATGCACTTAAGTCCGAAACCCTCCTTGCAGATGCAATAACCAGCAGGAACAAGACCTTGGCCTTGAGCCCTTTGAGGTCCACAGATTCTAGAGGTTCAATCGAAGCTTCTTGAAGAGCCTCAAATACAAGACAGATCCCATGGAGACACTGGAGTGACATAGGGAGGCTGAATACGTATCACACCCTGAAGGAATATATGCACATCAGGAATGGAGACAATCTTGTGCTGGAACCATACAGACAAGGCCGATTTCTGTACCTTGAGAGAGGCCGGAAGAAGTCCTAACTCTAATCCTCGTTGAAGAAAAGCCAGAAGTCTGAAAGTTCTGAATTTTGAAGTGTCATGTTTCTTAGTAGCACACCAAGTGACGTAAGCCTGCCACACTCTGGCAGAAGCTGGTTTCCGGGCCTTCGGCATAGCTTTAATGACAGCCTCTGAGAATCCTTTAGTCCTCAAGAGCGAAGCTTCAAGCGCCACGGCGTCAATGCTAGTCTGGCTAGATCCGGATGAAGACAGGTCCTGTCACTGAGGAAGTAGAAGGGGACGCTCTGCCAATAGTCCCTGGAGATCTGAAAACCAGTGATGTCTGGGCCATGCTGGAGCAACCAGAATGAGATTTCCTCCTTCTTGTTTGACTTCCAAAAAACTCTGGGCAGGAGTCAGACTGGAGGGAACACTTAAAGCAGACGAAAGTTCCACAGAACTGCCATTTCATCCACGAACATCGCCTGAGGGTCCCTGGTTTGGGATCCGAAGACCATAACCTTGTAATTATGTCGAGATGCCATGAGATCCATGTCTGGTAGGACCCATCTGTCAACCAGAAGTTGAAATACCTTGGGATGAAAGGCCCCCTCTCCTGAGTGAACATCCTGACGACCGAGGAAGTCTGCTTCCTAGTTGAGTACACCCGGAATGAACACTGTCGATATGGCTGGTAGATGGCGTTCCGCCAAACTAAGAATTTTGGACACCTCCAACATTGCTCAACGAGTTTGAGTGCATCCCTGATGGTTGATATACACCACCTTGGTGGTATCGTCTGACTGTACCTGAACAGGCCTGTTCTGCAGAAGAGGCAGAGCCAGAGCGTAGAACACTGCTCTCAACTTGAGTATATTAATTGAAAGCAGAGATTCTTCCGTAGTCCAACGACCCTGGAACGAGTGTTGCTCTGTTACCGCTCCTCAACCTTGAAGACTGGCGTCTGTTGTTACCAGGACCCAGTTGGGGATCCAGAGGGGTCGACCCACACTCAATTGCTGAACCTGTAGCCACCAGGTCAATGAGGTCATCTGAAATCTGATCCGGTGAGGCAGAGCATTCCATCTGGAAAGAGTCAACCTTTGTAGAGAGTTGGGAATGACACTGAGCATACTCTAAACATGTCAAAGAATGACACCATCAGACCGAGTATTTGCATCATCGAGTGTATTGACACCCTGGGACGATGAATAAAATTACGTATCCTGTCCTGAATTTTCAGAACCTTGTCTGGGGGTAGAAAGTCTCTGACTGTGCGTATCCATAAGTACCCCTAGGTGTACCATGATCTGTGATAGGACTAGTTTATCAGCCAACCGTGTGTTCGAAGGAAGGTTGCCGTCAGTTTGAGATGACTGAAAACTTCCTGTGACTTCGCCAGTAGTAGAAGATTGTCCAAATACGGCAGAATTCATACTCCCTGCCGACAAAAGTATGCCATCATAACAACCATAATCTTGGTAACATGAGGAGCTGTTGTCAGTCCAAAAGGCAACGCCTGGAATTGGTAATGAAGGCTGCCAATAGCAAACCGCAGGTACTGCTATTACGACTTGGCAATAGGAATATGCAGATATGCATCCTGTATATCCAAGTATACTATGAAGTCTCCAGGTTCCATAGTCAGAACTTTTGAGCGCAAAGTTTCCATGTAAAACTATACCCTCACAAACTTGTTCAATTATTTGATGTTGAGAATAGGCCGGTGAGATCCATTGGGCTTTGGAACAAGAAACAGGGTCGAGTAATAGCCTCTGCCCCTTTGAGACTAAGGGACCGGCATAATCACTCCCGTATGAAGTAGGGAATTGACCACCATTTGCAGAGTCTGCACCCTTACCGATGGAAGGCCCTTGGGAAAGTACTTTTTGTCATGATCCTGACTGTATTTCTCATATTCTGTGGCTTACCTCAGCGTATCCTGTAACCTGCATTTGCTTCAGCTCAGTATGAAGACTGCAAATCAGTGTTACTTTCTTGATTAAGCCACCTGAGTAGGAATTCCACTGAGGAATCAGTACTCAGCTGTGAGCAGCATTTAATTCTTCACTGTGTTCAGCAGTGGAGTTAATGCCTAAAAGTCACCATCCTCTGTTCATTTGCAGAAGTTCAGGCTTCAGTGTTTTTTCAGTATGCTAGGCCTCACTCCACATCAGAGCCTGACCTGGAGTACTGACGTGACAGGGTATGATCACCTGACCATGAGCTATTCAATCCTGTGCCAACCTGAGACTTCCTGAATCACCTGACTCCAATCACCAAGAGGTACAAGTAGAGAGACATGTGTTACAGAAGCTGCCTGTTCCTTGAGTCACACAGCTCAGTGTGAGCTTAGTAGCTGAGCTTCCTAAGAAGTAACACTATTACATTAGTTCCTGTAAAACTCTGCTCTTTTGCTACCCAGTCCGGACTACAGTTGTGTTACAAGTTATATCCAGTATCAGTTCGTCTCGGAGACACAGCCGCAGTATTCTTCAGTCTCGTCTTAAAGACACAGTCACAGTATTCTTCAGTCTCATCTTAAAGACTGGCCTGTTTAGAGACATGTGTGGAGCTTTGGTGTGAAAACACAGAATCCAGAACTAAGATTAAGATTGTTAACCCAAGTCAAAACCTCAAAGATTGTAGGGGCAGATGTATTAACCTGGAGAAGGGATAAAGAAGTGATAAAGCAGTGATAAGTGCAATGTGATAATGCACCAGCCAATCATTACGGATTTAAAAAATGTCAGGAGCTGACTGGTTGGTATGTTATCACCTTGCACTTATCACTGCTTTATCACTTTTTTATCCCTTCTCCAGGCATAATGCATCTGCCCCATAGTTACAGATGTCCTAGTCACCTATAGTACAGAACGCTGGTTGAGTGAGGCCTCTCGGAATATGCCGAAACATTATAGGGTCCAACCACTCACTGGAACCACCTCATAATAATGACAAATTTTCAGAGTCAGTTTTCCATATATAAAGCTACTCCATGCTGCAGATTCCCCCTACCTATTAGGGATTCCTTTAACTATCCCAAAGGAATCTCAGCTTACACTCTTGGTGTTTCTGGTCCACTCTGTATGGGTTGAATTCCCTTATCTTTTGTTTGTTTGAAGCTGGCTGAACTGGGACTGTGTACACAAGCTCTTAGCAGTTTTAGGAAGAAGGTTTCACACCTTGATAGACATAGTTTCTTTACTGGGTTGCAGGGTGGACTCCTGAAGTATTATACACAAACTTCAACCTCTAATTACTGTTCCATACAGGATTCTAGGGCTATTCGCAGCTTGTCTCTGAAGTTCTGTGGATATAAAGAAATACCGCCAAGGCCATTAACTTCCAACCATTTGTCATGCAAAGACAGTTAACTTGTATTGATACATCGATACATCAGGAAATGTGAATAATACAATTTTTTAATCATGCCCAATCCGCTATAAGCCTGGGAACAACAGGCAGCTTTATGCATATTTCCCACTCCCTCCGCTGCAGCACACTGGGTGTTAAACCTCCATATCACTGGAGCTTCATACTGCCCCTCTCCCTGTTCCCCTCAGCATGTTGCCACTGTCCTCTGCACTGCCTCACTGGGAACCGGCTTTCACGATCCCCAAGCATGTGAGCCCTCATAGTCCTGCAGCCCTGGGATTGAAATCCCAGCTGCAGCGGCTCTCTGCCTCCCTGCAGTGCTAGTGTAACGGGAACGAAGCTCCCAGACCTCAGAGGTCGGCACAGCCCTGCAGCCTGGGACTATGTCTCGGCTGCAGCTGCTGTTTGGTTCAGCAGTGCACAAAAGTTTAACAGGCTGTAATACAGTTTAACCTGTCCTGGAGCCACACTGACTTCCCTCAGTGCCTGGACTAAAAACATTACCTAGCCGTAGCAGGGGCTCCGGTCTGCAGCATAGCACTTAATACATTTTTAAAACATATGGTGCCAGGCATTACTTTGAAATTGACATTTTTGGTGCTGATTGGTCCTTTTAAAGATGGTGTTGCATTGTAAGGAATCTCCGTTGGATGGGAGAGCAGTGAAATAATGTAGAAAATAAAAATTTAATACCTACCAGTAATTCCTTTTCTCATAGTCCGTAGTGGATACTGGGGATTTGTACTTTACCATGGGGTATAGATCAAGTCTACTGGAGCCTGGCACTTTAAAATCTTTCGTGTATGTGTGTGCTGGCTCCTCCCCTCTATGCCCCTCCTACCAGACTCAGTCTAGGAAACTGTGCCCGAGGAGACGGACATACCATAAGAGAAGAAAACAGGTACAACAGCGATGAGGGACTAAGCCAACACACAACCAGAACTGAAAGAAGGGCGCTAACCAAAACAGAAGATAGCAATACCAACCTAACCAGGATAGCAAAGCTATCCCAACAAAAGAAAAATGGGACCGCAACATCGGGCCAAACAAACACTCAGGTAAGCAGGAATCGAAGCACTGAGGCTAGCGCCCAGTATCCACTATGGGGGTCATTCCGAGTTGTTCGCTCGTTATTTTTTTGTCGCAACGGAGCGAATAGTCGCTAATGCGCATGCGCAATGTCCGCAGTGCGACTGCGCCAAGTAAATTTGCTATGCAGTTAGGAATTTTACTCACGGCATTATGAGGTTTTTTCTTCGTTCTGGTGATCGTAATGTGATTGACAGGAAGTGGGTGTTCCTGGGCGGAAACAGGCCGTTTTATGGGAGTGTGTGAAAAAACGCTACCGTTTCTGGGAAAAACGCGAGAGTGGCTGGAGAAACGGAGGAGTGTCTGGGCGAACGCTGGGTGTGTTTGTGACGTCAAACCAGGAACGACAAGAACTGAACTGATCGCAGATGCCGAGTAAGTCTGGAGCTACTCAGAAACTGCTAAGAAGTGTCTATTCGCAATTCTGCTAATCTTTCGTTCGCAATTTTAATATGCTAAGATTCACTCCCAGTAGGCGGCGGCTTAGCGTGTGCAAAGCTGCTTAAAGCAGCTTGCGAGCGAACAACTCGGAATGACCCCCTATGGACTATGAGAAAAGGAATTACCGGTAGGTATTAAATTCCTATTTTCTCTAAGGTCCTAGTGGATACTGGGAATCTGGACTTTAGTACCATGGGGAAGTCCTAAAGCTCCCAAACGGGTGGGAGAGTGCTGAGACCCCTGTAACACCGCCTGACTAAACTGAAGGTCATCCTTGGCCAAGGTGTCGAACCGATAAAACTTAACAAAAGTGTTCAAACCAGATCAAGTAGCAGCTCGGCACAACTGGAAGGCCGAGACACCCCGGGCAGCCACCCAGGAAGAGCCCACAGATCTCGTTGAGTGGGCGTGAATAGATATCGGCAAAGGAAGAGCCGCCGAAGTATAAGCTTTTTGAATGGTCAACCTGAGCCAACGAGCATTTGATTGCTTAGAAGCCAGAAAACCAATCTTGGTGGCATCATAAAGGACAAACAGCGAATCAGATGTCCGATGACGAGCAGTCCGTTCGACATAAATATTCAGAGCCCTCACCACATCCAAGTACTCTGGACCAACGGAGGCGTCAGACAACACCGGAACCACAATGGGTTGATTCACATGAAAAGCCGACACCACTTTTGGCAAAAACTGAGGTCGGGTCCTGAGTTCCGCCCTGTCTTCATGAAAAATCATATAAGGGCTCTTACAGAATAAGGCCCCCAATTCAGAGACACGTCTGGCATATGCCAATGCTAACAACATCACTGTCTTCCAGGTGAGAAATTTCAACTTCACCCTATGTAATGGTTCAAATCAGTATGAATGAAGAAAGGACAGAACCTCATTGAGATCCATCGGAGCCGTGGGAGGTACGAAGGGCGGTTGCATATGAAGAACTCCTTTAAGGCAAGTTTGTACTTTCAGCAACATGGCAAGTTGTTTCTGGAAGAAAATAGAGAGCGCTGAAATCTGGACTTTGATGGATCCTAAACGTAGTCCCGCTTGCAGGAAAGGTAGAAAGCGACCCATTCTAAATTCCATGGGAGAAACCCTTCTACTCTCACACCAGGAAACATACTTCTTCCAGATACAATGATAATGTTTAGACGTAACTATCTTCCTTGCCTGGACCATGGCGGAAATAACCCAGGAGGGAAGACCTTTTCTAGCTAGAATCTCCTTCTCAACTTCCAAGCCATCAAATGTAGCCGCTGTAAGTCTGGCTAGACGAACGGACCTTGTTGAAGAAGATCCTTATGAAGCGTAGAGGCCAGGAATCCTCCATAGCCATGGTTAGGAGGTCCAAATATTATGCCCGTCGAGGCCATTCTGGGGCGATTAGAAATGCTTGAGCGCTATCCCTTCTTAGTCATTTAGAACCCATGGGTAGAGGAGGGAACAGGTATACAAACTGGTACTGCCATGGTGTCGTCAGCGCGTCCACTGCTACAGCCTGCGGATCCCTCGCTCTGGAACAGTAATGGCATAGCTTCTTGTTGAGACAAGTAGCCATCAGATCTATCTGTGGACAGCCCCACCGGTGAATTAACTGCTGAAACCCCTGGGGATGTAGGCCCCATTCCCCCAGATGGAGGTTGTGTCTGCTGAGGAAGTCCGCTTCCCAGTTGTCCACTCCTGGAATGAATAAACAGTAGCTGATATGGCCCTTGTGTTGGCCTCTGCCCAGACGAGTATTCTTGACACTTCTCGCATTGTAGCTCTGCTTTTTGTTCCCCCTTGTCAGTTTATGTACGCCACCGCCGTGGCGTTTTCCGATTGAACCTGGATCGCCTGATCCTTCAGGAGATGGGAAGCTTGCAGAAGAGCATTGTAAATTGCCCTTTGTTCTAGGATGTTTATCGGCAAAGCAGATTCCTAAACTGACCATACCCCCTGGAACTGTGCCCCTTGGGTCACAGCTCTCCAACCCCGAAGGCTGGCATCCGTTGTCAGTAGAATCCACGAGTGGATATTGAAATTCCTGCCTTCTACCACGTGAGGAACTTGTAGCCACCATAATAGAGAAATCCGGGCTTTTGGAGATAAGGTCACTTCATGATGCATGTGAAGGTGAGACCCCGACCATTTGTCCAGCAAGTCCAGCTGAAATGGGCGGGCATAAAATCTGCCGTATTGGATTGCCTCGTAAGCAGCAACCATCCTGCCCAGCAAGCGTATGCAAAGATGTATGGATACCTAGCGAGGACGGAGCACTGAGCGGACCTTAGCCTGGATAGCCAGGGCTTTGTCCATCAGAAGAAACACCTTTTGAGACACCGTACCCAGTATCATTCCCATTTGACAACTGAAATCAATAAAGCATGGTCAAAATGATAAAATATGGTGTGTGTACCCACTTTGCCACTGTATTTCATGTCCAAAACAGCATTGGGCCAGGCAAAACACAAGTGGGTCATATGTAAGTGACCACGCTTTGTTGATTTCAGGTGTCAAATTTGTGGCCCAAGACTAGTTAACCCTTTGAAAACTACAGCTACTTATTCAAAATTACAATTTATAAAATGGTGTTTTATGCCCACTTTGCCAGTGTATGTCATGCCCAAAACTGCGTTGGGCCAGGCAAAACACAAGTGGGTCATATGTAAGTGGCCACCCTCTGTTGATTTCAGGTGTCAAATTTGTGGCCCAAGTCTAGCTAAGCCTTGCAAAACTACAGCTACTTATTAAAAATTTAAATTTATAAAATGGTGTTTGTGCCCATTTTGACAGTGTATTTCATGCCCAAAACAGCGTTGGGCCAAGCAAAATACAAGTGGGTCACATGTAAGTGACCACTCTCTGTTAATTTCAGGTGTCAAATATGTGGCCCAAAACTAGTTAACCCGTGCAAAACTACAGCTACTTATTCAAAATGGTAAAAAGGAGATTTATGGTAAACTTACCATAGTTAAATCTCTTTCTGCGAGGTACACTGGATTCCACAGGGAATAACATCGGGGTGTAGAGTAGGATCTTGATCCGAGGCACCAAAAGGCTAAAGCTTTGACTGTTCCCAGGATGCACTGCACCGCCCCATCTATAGACCCACCTCCAGGCACTGGAGCTCTGTTTCGTTAACCAGTCCAATGCAGTAGCAGGCAAAAGAGACGGTAGATGTTAGTGACATAGAACCACATTCTCAATACAGGAGAAGGGACTAGCGGCTAATGCCATACAAACCCAAAGAAGCTAAATGCGTCGGGATGGGCACACTGTGGAATCCAGTGTACCTCGCAGAAAGAGATTTAACTATGGTAAGTCTACCATAAATCCCCTTTTCTGCAGCGGGGTACACTGGTATTCCACAGGGAATAACATTGGGGATGTCCTAAAGCAGTTCCCCATGGGAGGGGATGCACTGTAGCGGGTACAAGAACCCGGCGTCCAAAGGAAGCATCCTAGGAGGCGGAAGTATCAAAGGCATAGAACATGATGAACGTGTTGACTAAGGACCACGTAGCCGCCTTGCACAATTGTTCAGCGGATGCGCCACGTCGAGCTACCCAGGAAGGTCCAACAGACCAAGTAGAATGGGCTTTGATAGCAGCAGGAGCTGGGAGACCAGACTGCGCATAGGCTTATGCAATCACCATTCTAATCCATCTGTCCAAGGTCTGCTTATGCGCAGGCCAGCCACGTTTGTGAAAAACAAAAAGTACATAAACGGTATCTGACCTCCTGAGGCAGGCAGTCCTCTCTATGTAAATACGGAGAACCTGTACCACATCCAAAGACCACTCTTTGGAGGACAAACCAGAAGAGAAAAAGGCCGGAACCACAATCTCCTGGTTAAGATGAAAAGATGATACCACCTTAGACAAATAACCAGGGCAAGTTCTAAGAACAGCCCGGTCACGGTGAAAAATCAGAAAGGGTGGACGACAGGACAAAGTGCCTAAGTCCAACACCCTCCTAGTAGAGGCAATAGACAGCAGAAACACGACCTTAAGCGTAAGATATTTAAGGTCCACAGACTCAAGAGGTTCAAATGGAGACTCTTGTAGAGCATTCAAAACAACAGACAGATCCCATGGAGCCACAGGAGGGATATAGGGAGGCTGAATCAGTAAAACACCTTGAGTGAAAGTATGAACGTCAGGGAGAGACGCAATCTTCCTCAGAAACCACTCCGACAAGGTAGAAATATGAACCTTGAGGGAGGACAGACGAAGGCCTAAGTCCAAGCCCTGTTGCAGAAAAGCCAAAAGTCTGGAAGTTTTGAAAGTATATGCATCATAATTCTTACCAGCACACCAGGTGAAGTAAGAATTCCAGACCCTATGATAAATCCGTGCAGAAGCAGGTTTACGGGCTTTCAACATAGTTTGAATAGCCGCCACAGAGAATCCCTTGGCCCTCAGGAGTGAAGCTTCAAGAGCCACACTGTCAAAGCCAGTCTGGCCAGGTCCAGATAGACACAAGGGCCCTGAACGAGGAGGTCTGGGCATTGAGGAAGTAGAAGAGGATGCTCTATCGAGAGACTCTGCAGGTCTGAGAACCAATGCTGTCTGGGCCACGCTGGAGCGACTAGAAGTAGTATTCCTCCTTCTTGCTTGAACTTCCGCAGTACCCTGAGCAGGAGTGACACTGGAGGGAACACGTATGGCAGACGAAAGTTCCATGGAATTGCCAGTGCGTCCACGAACGCTGCTTGAGGATCACTTGTCCTTGATCCGAAGACCGAAACCTTGTGATTGTGTTGAGACGCCATTAGGTCTACATCTGGTCCCCAATTGTCCACTAGGAGTTGAAAGACTTCCGGATGAAGACTCCACTCTCCGGCGTGTAGTTCCTGATGACTGAGGAAATCCGCTTCCCAGTTGAGGACTCCGGGAATAAACACTGCTGATATTGCTGGCAGATGGCGTTCCGCCCAACAGAGGATCTTTGATACTTCCAGCATTGCCATGCGGCTTCGAGTGATGCCTTGATGATTTATGTACGCCACCGTGGCGGCGTTGTCTGATTGTACTTGAACAGGCCTGTTCTGTACTAGAGACAGGGCAAGTGTCAAAGCATTGAATACTGCCCGCAATTCCAGAATGTTTATCAGGAGAGATTCCTCCCTGGACCACCAACCCTGGAGAAAGTGTTGCTCCAACACCGCGCCCCAACCCCGCAGACTGGCATCTGTTGTCAAGAGGACCCAGTTGGAGATCCAGAAGGGACGGCCCCTGCTCAACTGTTGGTCCTGTAGCCACCAGCTCAGTGACGGATGAACCTCCGGAGTCAAGGAGATCATTTGAGACCTGATCCGATGAGGCAGGCCGTCCCACTTGGAAAGGATTAACCTCTGCAGAGGGCGGGAATGAAATTGAACGTACTCTACCATGTCGAGAGCCGACACCATGAGGCCTAGTACTTGCATCGCTGAGTGTATCAACACTTTTGGGCAAGAGAGGAAATATCTGATCCTGTCCTGAAGTTTCAGGACTTTCTCTGGAGACAAAAACAATTGTTGGTTGTGTGTGTTTAGTAGTGCCCCCAGGTGCACCATGCTCCGAGCAGGGACCAGCGAGGACTTTTTCCAGTTGATTAGCCACCCGTGGCCTTGTAGGAATTGGACCATCAGTTCCAGATGATTGAGAAAAATCTCTTGGGAGTTCACCTGGATCAGCAAGTCATCCAGAGATGGCAGGTTCCTGATTCCCAGATGGCGGAGAAGAGCCATCATCACGGCTATGACCTTGGTGAATATCCAAGGGGTAGTGGCCAATCCAAAAGGCAGTGCCTGTAATTGATAATGTAGGTTGCCAAAAGCAAACTGCAGGTGCGACATGGCAATAGGTATGTGCAGGAAAGCATCCTGTATGTCCAGGGATACCATGTAGTCTTCGGGTTCCATGGCCAGGACTATAGAGCGCAGGGTTTCCATACGGAATTTTAATAACTCTCACAAACTTGTTCAATGATTTGAGGTTGAGTATAGGTCGGAAGGACCCATTTGACTTCAGAACTAGAAACAGGGTTGAATAGTATCCCCTGCCTCTCTGAGACAGAGGCACCGGCACTACCACTCCTGTTTCCAGGAGGGATTTTACAACCAAGTGTAGAGCTTGCGCTTTTAACGGATCCGCAGGAATAACCATTGCGCAAAACTGGCGAGGGGAACGTCTCTTGAAAGAGTTTGTGTACCCGTGAGAGACAACTTCCCGCACCCAGGCATCCAAAGTGGTCTCTAACTAGGCCTGGGCGAACTGCAGAAGTCGGCCTACCACCCTGGGGTCCCCCAGGGGGAGGCCTGCCCCGTCATGCAGCAGGCTTGTCTTGTTTGGAAGCAGGCTGACGGACGGCCCAGGATTGTTTAGATTTAGGTTTAGTGGTTTTGGAAGCACGAGCCTGTCACGGATACGCCGGACCCTTTTCTTTCCCTGGAGGTTGAAAGGAATGAAAAGGTGGTACTCTTAGCCTTCAGAACAGAAGGATTAGTATTTGGGAGACATGCAGTCTTGGCAGTAGCCAAGTCAGTTACAATCTTGTTCAGCTCTTCCCCAAATAGGATATTTCCCTTAAAAGGGAGCACCTCCAAAGTATTTTTGGAGTCCAGGTCCACCTTCCAGTACCTCAACCACATAATAATAATTAGACGAGCCAGGATGGACGTAGTAGATGCCTTGGTCGCCATTACATCTGCATCAGAGGCCGCCTCCTGAATATAGTGGCAGGCTGTGGTAATATAAGACAGATATTATCTGGCAGTGTCAGAAAACTCCTGAGGCAGCTCATCCTCAATTGCCTGAACCCATGCTTCAATACTTTTCGCAGCCCAGGAGGCTGCCATAGTGGATCTATGTACAGCAACGGTAAGGGAGTAAATAGACTTCAGGCATCCCTCCACACGCTTATCCGTCAGTTCCTTCAGTGAGGTGACAGGCAGAGTAGATGACACCACAAGACGGGCGACATGAGAGTCCACCGGCGATGGAGTTTCCCACTTGTTACTCAACTCCGCTGGGATAGGATAATGAGCTAGCATCTTTTTAGATAGGGAAAATTTCTTTCCTGGTGATGACCAGGATTCCTGACGTATGTCCATTAAGTGGTCAGAATGTGGTAAGGCTAGCTTAGCAACCTTCTGATGTTTGAACTTATCAGGTTTCGTAGACGCAGTAGTAGGCTCAATTTATTTATTTATTTACTAACAGTTTCTTATATAGTGCAGCATATTCCGTTGCGCTTTACAATTAGAACAACAGTAATAGAACAAAACTGGGTAAAAACAGACAGACATAGAGGTAGGAAGGCCCTGCTCGCATGCTTACAATCTATAGGGAAATAGGCATAGATACACAAGGATAGATGCTATCTATTGCATAATGGTCCACCAGATTGCTAGGTTCTTAATGGGTTGTATGATGATACCCCGCAAAGTTGGCCAAGTGTCAGGAGGGTGTGAGACTAAAGAAAGACAAGATATGTGATGTTATGAATACTGTATAGAGGATGTAATTAGATAGGGAAGCACTGAAGGTTATGTGGGTGGGTCTGGAATTTGATAGGCTTGTCTGAAGAGGTGAGTTTTCAGGGAACGTTTAAAGGTTTGGAGACTAGAGGCGAGTCTTACTGTGCGTGGGAGGGCATTCCACAGAGTGGGTGATGCCTGGATAAAGTCCTGTAATTTTGAGTGTGAACAAGTAATGCGTGTGGATGAGAGACGTAGATCTTGTGCAGAGCGGAGAGGTCGGGTAGGGAGATATTTTGAGATGAGTGAAAAGATGTATGTTGGTGCAGTTTAGTTAATAGCCTTGTATGTGAGTAAAAGTATTTTATATTTAATACGGTAGAATACCGGTAACCAATGGAGGGACTGACAGAGCGGATCTGCAGGAAGATTAGCCTCGCAGCAGCATTCAAAATGGATTGTAGTCGTGAGAGCCTATGTTTGGGAAGACCGGTCAGGAGACTATTACAATAATCAATGCGGGAGATAATGAGAGCATGGATTAGAGTTTTTGCTGTGTCTTGTGTAAGATATGGTCATATTTTGGATATGTTTCTTAGATGTATGTAACATGATCTTGAGACAGATTGAATTTGGGGAACAAAGGACAGTTCAGAATCAAGAATGACACCTAGGCAGCGAGCTTGTGAGGTAGGGATGATTGCCGAGTTCTCAACAGTGATAGAGATATCAGGTTGGAAACTACTATTGGCCGGTGGAAATATAATGAATTCTGTTTTGGAGATATTAAGTTTGAGGTGGCGAGATGTCATCCAAGATGAAATGGCAGAACGGCATTCAGTGACACGGCCCAATACAGATGGTGACAAATCAGAGGAGGAAAGGTAGATTTGAGCATCATCTGCATACAGATGGTACTGAAATCCAAAAGAGTTGATTAGTTTGCCAAGAGATGTGGTATAGATAGAGAAAAGCAGAGGACCTAAGACTGAGCCTTGCGGTACTCCAACTGAGAGAGGTATCGAAGAAAAGGTGGAATCAGAGAAACGAACACTGAAGGAGCGATTAGATAGGTAGGATGAGAACCAAGAAAGGGCTGTGTCCTGAATACCTAGGGATTATAGTATTTGTATGAAAGAGAGTGGTCAACAGTGTTAAAAGCAGCAGAGATATCAAGGAGAATAAGTAGAGAGTAATGTCCTTTAGATTTAGCAGTGACCAAATCATTCACTACCTTAGTCAGTGCTGTCTCTGTGGAGTGTTGGGCACGAAATCCTGACTGAAGTGGGTCCAGTAGGCTGTGAGAGTTAAGAAAGTGTGTGAGGCGAGTGTAGGCAAGTCTCTCAAGTAGCTTTGAGGGGCATGGGAGCTGAGAGATGGGACGGTAGTTAGAGAGAGAGTTCGGGTCAGAGTTTTGTTTTTTCAGAATGGGAGTAATCACTGCATGCTTGTATAGAGAAGGAAAGATACCAGTAGACAGGGAGAGATTACAGATTTTCGTTAAGGTTGGGATGAGCACAGTAGACAGAGCTTTACTAATTTGTGAGGGTATAGAGTCAAGGGGAGAGGTATTAGAGTAGGCAGATGATAAGAGTGCAGATACTTCATCTGTAGGATCAAAGGAAGAGAAGGTGTTAGAGGGTCCAGGCAGGGAATTGAGCAGGTCACTTGCTGTGGAAGAGCATACCATTTCATTTCGGATCTTGTCAATCTTGTCCTTGAAATAGGAAGCAAGATCTTGCGCACTGACAGTGGCTGGTGGGTTGGGTGAGGGAGGGACAAGAAGCGATTTAAATGTATTAAAAAGTCGCTTGAGGTTAGAGACTTGAGCAGAGATGAAATTGAAAATATGTTTGTTTAGCAGTGTCCAGAGCATTACGATAAGAGTGGTAGGTGGTCTTATATGTGAGAAAGTCACTTGAACTATGAGATTTAAGCCACTGGCGTTCTACTTTACGTGAGAGTTTTTGTAAGTGTCTAGTGTATTCAGAGTGCCACGGTTGACATCTAAGTCTGCGTGGAGTGTGATGGGTAGCTGGAGCTACTTCATCAAGTGCTGTTTCTAGAGTTTGGTTAAGGTGTGACACAGCAGTCACAGTAGAGGTGAATGTAGAAATTGGTGAGAGCAGTGGTTGCAGAGATTATCTATTTGAAGAGTTAGCTTAATAGCCTCCACTAGGACAGGAACATCAACCTGGGTTGTAGATTCCTCATCAGAAGCAACTGTATCAGTGTCTGACGGATCAGTATATTACCCATCCTCATCGGAAGAATTATCCGAAATATTAGTGGATTGTGAGGAAGAAATGGCCCTTTTAGATGACCCTTTGGCCCCAGAAGGGCATGGGGTAGATTTGATGGGACCTTGACGCACCTAGCCCCTCAGGGTACAGAATATAGTGATAGCAATATGTGATACAGGAGAATGGAATCCCACACAACAGCCACAGGCACACTCAGTCACATGTACAATGCAGAAGTTATCTCCTATATAATTGCCCAGATCTGTCACTCTGTAACTGTGTGGCTAACGCTCGGCGTGGCTAGGAGCTCTCATTGGGTTAGCAGCAGGTCTATCACACCCAGTCCACAGCTGATTGGGCGAGAAACGCCCTCCCACACAGGTTACATCCAATGTGAGGCTCTGTCCTTTGGCTGCTGTGTGTTCCCAGAGCAGGATTAACAATGGGGCTGATGGAACTGCAGCTCCAGCTCCACACCCCAAAAAAAGCCCACTGCATCTGCAGCAAAATACCCTCCAACAATTTACACATAAAAATCGCTATAAAATTTAAAAGGGGGCGTGGCCACGGGTACAGTGGCGTGACCACGCTCCTTTTCCTATACTTTCAATGGAAGTTTGGAGAGCCAAAAATCGGTACAGACCATAAAAAACAGGTTCTGTACCTGCCAAAAAGGTGCAGCTGGAGGGTGTGCCACTGCATCTGCATCAAGTCTCTGTGCTGTAGATAGGGGAAAAAAATAGGATTTTAGTACCTACCGGTAAATCCTTTTCTCTTAGTCCGTAGAGGATGCTGGGGACACCATAAGAACCATGGGGTATAGACGGGATCCGCAGGAGACATGGGCACTTTAAGACTTTGAAAGGGGTGTGAACTGGCTCCTCCCTCTATGCCCCTCCTCCAGACTCCAGTTATAGGAACTGTGCCCAGGGAGACGGAGATTTCGAGGAAAAGGATTTATTGTTAACTAAGGTGAGACACATACCAGCTCACACCTCCGCCGTACAACATGGCATTTAACAGAACTCCAGTCAACGGCATGAACAACGTCAGCAACAGGCTGACTATAACATAACATAACCCGTGTGTAAACATAACTAATAACTGCAGATAGAGTCCGCACTGGGACGGGCGCCCAACATCCTCTACGGACTAAGAGAAAAGGATTTACCGGTAGGTATTAAAATCCTATTTTCTCATACGTCCTAGAGGATGCTGGGGACACCAAAAGAACCATGGGGCTTATACCAAAGCTCTAGAACGGGCGGGAGAGTGCGGATGACTCTGCAGCACCGATTGACCAAACATGAGGTCCTCATCAGCCAGGGTATCAAACTTGTAAAATTTCGCAAAAGTGTTTGAACCTGACCAAGTAGCTGCTCGGCAGAGTTGTAATGCCGAGACCCCCCGGGCAGCCGCCTAGGATGAGCTCACCTTTCTGGTAGAGTGGGCCTTCACTGATTTCGGTAACAGCAATCCAGCCGTAGAATGAGCATGCTGAATCGTATTACAGATTCAGCGCGCAATAGTCTGCTTGGAAGCAGGCGTCCCAATCTTGTTGGCAGCATACAGGACAAACAGAGCTTCCGATTTCCTAAGTTGAGCCGTTCTGGTGACATAAATCTTTAAGGCCCTGACAACATCGAGAGATTATGACTCCGCGAAGGCATCAGTAGCCACCGGTACCACAATAGGCTGGTTCATGTGGAACGATGAAACCACCTTCGGCAGAAATTGTTGACGAGTCCTCAACTCCGCTCTATCTTCATGGAAGATCAAATAAGGAATCTTGTGAGATAAAGCCACTAACTCAGACACCCGCCTTGCGGATGCCAAGGCCGATAGCATGACCACTTTCTAAGTGAGAAATTTCAACTGTACCTTCTGTAAAGGCTCAAACCAATGTGATTTAAGGAAATGCAACACCACGTTAAGATCCCATGGTGCCACTGGGGGCACAAATGGAGGTTGGATGTGCAAAACTCCTTTCACGAAAGTCTGAACTTCTGGAAGGGAGGCCAATTGTTTTGAAAGAAAACTGATAAGGCCGAAATTTGTACTTTAATAGAGCCTAACTTTAGGCCTGCATCCACACCTGCTTGCAGGAAATGGAGAAAACGCCCTAGCTGAAATTCTTCCGTAGGAGCCTTCTTGGATTCACACCAAGACAAATACGGTGATAATGTTTAGACGTTACTGCTTTTCTAGTCTGAAGAAGTGTGGGAATAACTTCACTGGGAATACCCTTTCGGGCTAGGATCCGGTGTTCAACCGCCAAGCCGTCAAACGTAGCCGCGGTAAGTTGTGATACACGCACAGCCCGTGCTGTAACAGATCCTCTCGTAGAGGAAGAGGCAAGGGATCTCTTATGAGTAATTCCTGAAGATCTGGATACCAAGCCCTCCTTGGCCAGTCCGGAACAATGAGGATCGCCTGAACCTTTGTTCTTCTTATGATCTTTAGCACCTTTGGAATGAGTGGAAGCGGAGGGAACACGTACACCAACTGAAACACCCATGGTGTCACCAGCGGGTCCACTGCTATTGCTTGAGGGTCCCTCGACCTGGAACAATATCTCTGAAGTTTTTGTTGAGGCGAGATGCCATCATATCTATTTGAGGAATTCCCCAAAGACTTGTCACTTCTGTGAAGACCTCTTGATGAAGACCCCACTCTCCTGGATGGAGATCGTGTCTGCTGAGGAAGTCTGCTTCCCAGTTGTCCACTCCTGGAATGCGGAGAACTTTCGCGGTCCCTGCCATTGCCGCCCTGCTCTTTGTTCCGCCCTGGCGGTTTATGTGCGCTACTGCTGTTATATTGTCCGACTGTATTAGGACGGGCAGGTTGCGAAGACGTTCCGCTTGAAGAAGGCCGTTGTAAATGGCCCTTAACTCAAGGACGTTTATGTGTAGACAAACTTCCTGGCTTGACCATTTTCCCTGGAAGGTTTCCCCCTGTGTGACTGCTCCCCAGCCTCGGAGACTCGCATTCGTGGATACTAGGATCCAGTCCTGGACCCCGAACCTGCATCCCTCTTGGAGGTGAGAGCTGTGCAGCCACCACAGGAGTGATATTCTGGTCTTTGAGGACAGGATTATTTTCCGGTGCATGTGCAGATGGGATCCGGACCACTTGTCCAATAGGTCTCAATGAAACACTCTGGCATGGAATCTGCTAAACTGAATGGCCTCGTAGGCCGCCACCATCTTCCCCAGCAATCGAGTGCATTAATGAATTGATACTCTCGCTGGTTTCAGAATTTGTTTGACCAAACTCTGAATTTCCAGAGCCTTCTCTTCTGGAAGAAAAACTCTCTGTAATTCCGTATCCAGAATCATTCCCAAAAACAACAGCCGCTTCATCGGATTCAACTGTGACTTCGGCAAGTTTAGGAGCCAACCATGTTGTTGCAGAACTGTCAGGGAGAGCGCAATGTCCTGTTCCAGCTTGTCTTTGGATCTCGCCTTTATCAGGAGATCGTCCAGGTAAGGGATAATTGTGACTCCTTGCTTGCGAAGGAGAACCATCATTTCCGCCATTACCTTGATGAAAATCTTCGGAGCCGTAGATAGACCAAACGGCAACGTCTGAAATTGGTAATGACAATCCTTAATAGCAAACCTCGGGTAAGCCTGATGCGGAGGATATATGGAGACATGTAAGTAGGCATCCTTTATGTCGACCGATACCATGAAATCCCCTTCCTCCAGACTGGAGATCACTGCTTGGAGAGATTCCATCTTGAATTTGAATTTTCTTAGGTAAAGATTGAGGGACTTTAGTATCAGAATTGGTCTGACCGAGCCGTCTGGTTTCGGGACCACAAACAGGCTTGAATAAAAGCCTTCTCCCTGTTGTGACGGGGGAACCCTGACAATGACTTGATTCAGACACAACTTTTGTATTGCATCGCATACTACCTCCCTGTTCGGAAACGAAGCTGGTAAGGCTGATTTGAAAAAAAGTTGAGGGGGCACGCCTTGAAACTCCAGTTTGTACCCCTGGGACACTATTTCTAAAATCCATGGGTCTAGGGCCGAACGAGCCCAGAATTGACTGAAGAGCTTGAGACGTGCCCCCACCGGTGCGGACTCCCGGAGAGGAGCCCCAGCGTCTTGCTGTGGATTTGGCAGAAGCCTGGGAGGACTTCTGCTCCTGGGAACCTGCCACGGCCTGAGAACTTTTACCTTTTCCTCTTCCTCTATTAGCAAGAAAGGAATAACTTCGCCCTTTTCTGTATTTATTTGGCCAAAAGGACTGCATCTGCAAGTGGTGAGCTTTCTTTTGTGGAGGGACATAAGGCAAAAATGACGACTTACCCGCGGTAGCCGTAGACACCAAATCAGCGAGACCTTCACCAAACAATACACCACCTTTATACGGTAGAGACTCCATAGCTGCTACGCACACCAGTGCTAACAGGAGTATACCGGTGTATGAACAGAGAGGGATGCGAGGCAAAACGAACTCACAGACAGTATAACACAACATGCTGTCTTAACCTAGGAGGCACAAACAAGAGACCTACCGGAAGGTCTGGAGGAGCCTGCTCCTGTGCTCTAAGGACTAATGACAAGTGGTCCTGGGTAATGCCCACTTTAATACATGATGGGGACACAATGGGCAATGGCTCCTCGGTGGTCTCTTGGACTGGAGCAAAACTCTGCGAGAGCGCATCAGCCTTGATGTTTTTTGACCCAGGGTGATATGTTATCAAAAAATTAAAGCGAGCAAAAAACAAAGCCCATCGTGCTTGCCTGGCATTGAGCCGCTTCGCTGACTCTAAATATGCCAGATTCTTATGGTCGGTGAGAATTGAGACCACAAACTTAGCCCCCTCAAGCCAGTGTCTCCACTCCCCGAGTGCATCCTTTATAGCCAACAATTCCCGGTTACCCACATCATAATTCATCTCGGCAGATGAAAATTTACGGGAAAAGTAAGCACAGGGATGAAGGCGATTATCAGTCACCCCCATCTGAGAGAGCACTGCCCCAATACCTATCTCAGAGGCATCCACTTCTACCACAAAAGGATGCTCTGGATCTGGGTGTCGCAGCACCTTGGCCGAGACAAATGCCCTTTTGAGACGGGCAAAGGCCGCTTTGGCCTCACAAGACCAGTGAGCAACATCCGCCCCTTTCTTAGTGAGTGCCACCAAGGGGGCCACTATAGACGAAAATCCAGCGATGAACCGTCTATAAAAATTTGCAAAGCCCAGAAAACGCTGAAGCGCCTTCAAACTAGTGGGCTGCACCCAATCCAGGACTGCCTGTACCTTAGAACCCTCCATTTGGAAACCTTGCTGGACTTCAAATTCGCACTTCTCCAGCTTCGCCCCAAGCTGGTGGTCTCTGAGTTTCTGGAGGACTAAGCGTACATGCTTCCGATGTTCCTCCAGGGAATGGGAGAAGATTAGGATGTCATCTAGATAAACAACTAAAAATCTATCCAAATATTCCCTGAGCACATCGTTCATGAATTCCTGGAAGACTGCCGGGGCATTAGAGAGCCCAAAAGGCATCACCAAATATTCATAATGCCCTGAGTGGGTATTAAAGGCAATCTTCCATTCATCCCCCTCTCTTATTCGGATTAGATTGTAAGCACCGCGTAGGTCAATCTTAGAAAAAATGGTGGCAGTACGAAGCTGGTCAAACAAAACCGAAATGAGAGGCAGTGGGTACGAGTTTTTAATCGTGATACGGTTCAATTCCCTGAAGTCGATGCAGGGTCGCAACGAACCGTCCTTTTTACCCACGAAGAAGAACCCCGACCCAACTGGGGACTGTGAGGGTCTGATAAATCCCTTAGCCAAGTTCTCCTGAATGTACTCTGCCATAGCCTGAGTCTCAGGACGTGACAGGGAGTACAACCTGCTCTTGGGAAGCTTAGCATCCGGCAACAAATCAATGGCACAGTCATAGGGGCGATGGGGAGGTAGTACCTCCGCAACTTTTTTGGAGAACACATCCGCAAAATCTGCATAACATCCTGGCAAACTTAGCTGCGAGAGCCTGACTGGAAGGCTCAAGCAACTCCTGAAACAATCACTACCCCAACTAAGAATCTCCCCAGAGACCCAGTTAAATTGAGGGTTATGGGCCCTTAACCAGGGTAACCCCAAAACCAATGGGGCAAAAGAACAGACAGTCACATAGAAAGACAATTTTTCAGAGTGTGTGGCTCCAATAAACAAAGGAATTTGGCTGGTGCAGGAGGTAATTTTACCCTGGGACAATGGTTCCCCGTTTAACCCACAGATCTCAATCTCTGATGCCAAAGGTACTGAGGGAACAGAGTTTTCCAGGGCGAATTGACGGTCCATGAAAACCCCATCGGCCCCACTGTCAACAAAGGCCTCAGTCTTGACAGTTTGACCGAGGATCTCCAAAGTCACCGAAATGAGAAAAGTCTTTTTGGGAAAATCTGACTTTTGGCCTGACAGGATATTTCCCATCACCCTCAGGCCCTGAAGTTTTCTGGCTTTTCTGGGCATGATACTACGACATGACCTTTATTCCCACAGTACAAACACAAACCCTGCTGTCTCCTCCGCGTCTTCTCACGCGAGGAGAGGCGGGTAGCCCCAATCTGCATAGGCTCCTCGGAATATTCCTCAGCGTCTGAGGTTCCCTTGGGAAAAAAGGAAACTGCGGTCTCCCTTTCAAGCCTACGCTCTCTCAGCCGTCTATCCACCAGGATGGATAACTGCATGAGCTGATCTAAGCTATCAGGCGAGGGATATTGTACCAGTTGGTCCTTTATCTGGTCAGAAAGGCCCCTTCGGTACTGGTTTCTCAGGGCTGGGTCATTCCACTGGGTATCATGAGCCAACCTCCGAAACTCCGTACTTTAAACCTCAGCTGGCCGTCGCCCTTGCTTTAGGACCGTAATCTGAGCCTCGGCTGAAGCCATCTTGTCAGGGTCATCATACAAAATGCCCAGTGCCATAAAAAAAGCATCAACACTTTTAAGCGACGGACAGTCAGGCTGCAACCCATATGCCCAGACCTGTGGGTCTCCTTGTAGCAAGGAAATCACCATGCCCACCCGCTGATTCTCCGACCCAGAAGACTGGGGCCTAAGCCTGAAATATAGCTTACAGCTCTCCTTGAAACAAAAAAACTGCGAGCGATCTCCAGAAAAACGATCCGGGAGATTTACTTTCGGCTCCTTAACCCCTAAACTTGCCGCTGCTGCTGCGGGAGCTCTGCTAGCGGCCTGCGGGGTGTTCATTTTAATGGACATCTCATTAAATTGTCGAGTCAGGACCTGCACCTGATCGACCACCTGTTGCAAAGTATTTTGAGGGGTATGCTCCATATTCCCACAAAATTTCAACAGGAGTAGGGCTGCTGAATATGTTACGCACACCAGTGCTAACAGGAGTATACCGGTGTATGAACAGAGAGGGATGCGAGGCAAAACGAACTCACAGACAGTATAACACAACATACACAGGAGGTGATGGAATAACTAATAAACACAAAATGAACGGGGAAGCCCAAAGGCTCAGGAATTGGGTGTCTCCCTAGTGTCAGGAATGCTCAGATGGAATAGAGCGGACAATGAAGCGAGATGAAGTAGTGATTTAACATGTGGAGCACCCAAAATGATGTTGCTAAGAGCAACAGGAAAAACCCCAAAGGGTTACCAACAGGTGTGGGAATAAACTCCTTGGTCAGAGATAGAAATATAGACACAAGGAGAGTATCCACAATCCTAACCCCCACTTGCAGGGCACAGGTTCAGCTTACTGCCACTAAACTGACACCTGGACGCCCTGCACAGTGAGGGAGGATTAAGCAAGCAGGTCTGAGAGTACAGCTGCAAACCTGCTGGGTTCACAGAATAGCAAAAGAACCCCAGCAGGTTAAACAACTGACTCCAGTCTTACTGCTAGGTCCGGATTGGTAGAATGAAGTACCGAATCCCAAGGCCTATTCGCAGTAAGCAACAAGTAAATACAAAGTCACACAGTACTAGCTAACTCTCTGGAACTGACTAACAAACAAAGATTCAGCAGCATTTGCCTAGCCTGAGAGGATGGTTTATATAGCAGGTGCTGTCCACGCCCCACTCAGACCTCACAGACTGTGAGCACAAAACCAGCGCCGGATTCCCTGCCGTGCACAGAGCCTGTAACCACTACACAGTAAAAACCCGGACCGGAGTATCAGCTGCGCTCAGGTTACTTCGCTAACACTTGCCTCCCGGTTGCCATGGCGACGTGGCAGTACAGAACAGGAGATCCTAACAGTAGCTTTCTTAGAGTCAGCATCAGCATTCCATTGATGAATCCACAATGCTCTCCTAGCTGAGACTGCCACGGCATTGGCCCTTGATCCCAAGGGGCCAATATCTCTCCCCGCTTCCTTTAGGTAGGCTGCAGCGTCCCTGATATAACCCAGCGTTAAAAATAAGAATTTACTTACCGATAATTCTATTTCTCGTAGTCCGTAGTGGATGCTGGGGACTCCGTCAGGACCATGGGGAACAGCGGCTCCGCAGGAGACAGGGCACAAAAATAAAGCTTTAGGATCAGGTGGTGTGTACTGGCTCCTCCCCCTATGACCCTCCTCCAAGCCTCAGTTAGGATACTGTGCCCGGACGAGCGTACACAATAAGGAAGGATATTGAACCCCGGGTAAGACTCATACCAGCCACACCAATCACACCGTATAACTTGTGATCTGAACCCAGTTAACAGTATGACAAACGTAGGAGCCTCTGAACAGACGGCTCACAACAAATAACAACCCGATTTTTTTTTGTAACAATAACTATGTACAAGTATTGCAGACAATCCGCACTTGGGATGGGCGCCCAGCATCCACTACGGACTACGAGAAATAGAATTATCGGTAAGTAAATTCTTATTTTCTCTAACGTCCTAAGTGGATGCTGGGGACTCCGTCAGGACCATGGGGATTATACCAAAGCTCCCAAACGGGCGGGAGAGTGCGGATGACTCTGCAGCACCGAATGAGAGAACTCAAGGTCCTCCTCAGCCAGGGTATCAAATTTGTAGAATTTTGCAAACGTATTTGCCCCTGACCAAGTAGCAGCTCGGCAGAGTTGTAATGCCGAGACTCCCCGGGCAGCCGCCCAGGATGAGCCCACTTTCCTTGTGGAATGGGCCTTGACAGATTTAGGTTGTGGCAAGCCTGCCACAGAATGTGCAAGTTGAATTGTGCTACAAATCCAACGAGCAATCGTCTGCTTAGAAGCAGGAGCACCCATCTTGTTGGGTGCATACAATATAAGCAGTGAGTCAGACTTTCTGACTCCCGCCGTTCTTGAAATATATATTTTCAATGCCCGGACCACGTCCAACAACTTGGAATCCTCCAACTCGTTAGTAGCCGCAGGCACCACAATAGGCTGGTTCAGGTGAAACGCTGACACCACCTTAGGCAGAAAATGAGGACGCGTCCGCAGTTCTGCCCTGTCCGTATGGAAAATCAGATATGGGCTCTTATATGATAAAGCCGCCAATTCTGATACTCTCCTGGCTGAAGCCAGGGCCAGTAGCATGGTTACTTTCCATGTGAGATACTTCAGCTCCACCGATTTGAGCGGCTCAAACCAATGGGATTTGAGAAAATCCAAGACTACATTAAGATCCCACGGTGCCACTGGGGGCACAACCGGGGGCTGTATATGTAGTACTCCTTTTACAAAGGTCTGGACTTCAGGAACTGAAGCCAATTCTTTCTGGAAGAAAATCGACAGGGCCGAAATTTGAACCTTAATGGACCCCAATTTGAGGCCCATAGACAATCCTGTTTGCAGGAAATGTAGGAATCGACCCAGTTGAAATTCCTCCGTGGGAGCCTTCCTGGCCTCACACCACGCAACATATTTTCTCCAAATGCGGTGATAATGTTGTGCAGTCACCTCCTTCCTGGCTTTTACCAGTGTAGGAATGACCTCTTCCGGAATGCCTTTTTCCTTTAGAATTCGGCGTTCAACCGCCATGCCGTCAAACGCAGCCGCGGTAAGTCTTGGAATAGACACGGTCCCTGCTGAAGCAGGTCCCGTCTTAGAGGTAGAGGCCACGGATCCTCCGTGAGCATCTCTTGAAGTTCCGGGTACCAAGTTCTTCTTGGCCAATCCGGAGCCACTAGTATCGTTCTTACTCCCTTCTGCCGTATAATTCTCAGTACTTTTGGTATGAGAGGCAGAGGAGGGAACACATACACTGACTGGAACACCCACGGTGTTACCAGAGCGTCCACAGCTATTGCCTGAGGATCTCTTGACCTGGCGCAATACCTGTCCAGTTTTTTGTTGAGGCGGGACGCCATCATATCCACCATTGGTTTTTCCCAACGGTTCACAATCATGTGGAAGACTTCTGGATGAAGTCCCCACTCTCCCGGGTGTAGATCGTGTCTGCTGAGGAAGTCTGCTTCCCAGTTGTCCACTCCCGGAATGAATACTGCTGACAGTGCTATCACATGATCTTCCGCCCAGCGAAGAATCCTTGCAGCTTCTGCCATTGCTGTCCTGCTTCTTGTGCCGCCCTGTCTGTTTACGTGGGCGACTGCCGTGATGTTGTCCGACTGGATCAACACCGGCTGACCCTGAAGCAGGGGTTTTGCCAGACTTAGAGCATTGTAAATCGCTCATAGCTCCAGTATATTTATGTGAAGAGACATCTCCAGGCTTGACCATACTCCCTGGAAGTTTCTTCCTTGTGTGACCGCTCCCCAGCCTCTCAGACTGGCATCCGTGGTCACCAGGACCCAGTCCTGTATGCCGAATCTGCGGCCCTCTAACAGATGAGCACTCTGCAACCACCACAGAAGAGACACCCTTGTCCGTGGCGATAAGGTTATCCGCTGATGCATCTGCAGATGCGATCCGGACCATTTGTCCAGCAGATCCCACTGAAAAGTTCGTGCGTGGAATCTGCCAAATGGAATCGCTTCGTAAGAAGCCACCATCTTTCCCAGAACTCTTGTGCATTGATGTACAGTCACTGTCCCTGGTTTTAGGAGGTTCCTGACAAGTTCGGATAACTCCCTGGCTTTCTCCTCCGGAAGAAACACCTTTTTCTGAACCGTATCCAGAATCATTCCCAGGAACAGCAGACGTGTTGTCGGGGTCAACTGAGATTTTGGAAAATTCAGAATCCACCCGTGTTGTTGCAGCACTACTTGGGTTAGTGCTACTCCGTCCTCCAGCTGTTCTCTGGACCTTGCCCTTATCAGGAGATCGTCCAAGTAAGGGATAATTAATACGCCTCTTCTTCGCAGAAGAATCATCATTTCGGCCATTACCTTGGTAAAGACCCGAGGTGCCGTGGACAATCCAAACGGCAGCGTCTGAAACTGATAATGACAGTTTTGCACCACGAACCTGAGGTACCCTTGATGTGAAGGGCAAATTGGGACATGCAGGAAAGCATCCTTTATGTCCAGGGACACCATAAAGTCCCCTTCTTCCAGATTCGCTATCACTGCTCTGAGTGACTCCATCTTGAACTTGAATTTTTGTATGTACAGGTTCAAAGATTTCAGATTTAGAATAGGTCTTACCGAGCCGTCCGGCTTCGGTACCACAAATAGCGTGGAGTAATACCCCTTTCCCTGTTGTAGGAGGGGTACCTTCGCCCTGTCTGAGGGAGACGTTGGCAAAGCAGACTTTAGGAACCGGCGAGGGGGAGACTTCTCGAATTCCAACCTGTAACCCTGAGATACTACCTGCAGAATCCAGGGGTCCACCTGTGAGCAAGCCCACTGTGCGCTGAAATTCTTGAGTCGACCCCCCACCGTTCCTGAGTCCGCTTGTAAGGCCCCAGCGTCATGCTGAGGGCTTTGCAGAACCCTGGGAGGGCTTCTGTTCCTGGGCAGGGGCTGCTTGCTGCCCTCTCTTACCCCTTCCTCTGCCCCTAGGCAGATATGACTGTCCTTTTGTCCGCTTGTTCTTATAGGACCGAAAGGACTGCGGCTGAAAAGACGGTGTCTTTTTCTGTTGGGAGGGGGTCTGAGGTAAAAAGGTGGATTTTCCGGCAGTTGCCGTGGCCACCAGATCCGATAGACCGACGCCAAATAATTCCTCCCCTTTATACGGCAATACTTCCATATGTCGTTTGGAATCCGCATCACCTGACCACTGTCGCGTCCATAAACTCCTTCTGGCAGATATGGACATCGCATTTACTCTCGATGACAGAGTGCAAATATCTCTCTGCGCATCTCGCATATAAAGGAAAGCATCCTTTAATTGCTCTATAGTCAATAAAATACTGTCCCTATCCAGGGTATCAATATTTTCAGTCAGGGAATCCAACCAGACGACCCCAGCACTGCACATCCAGGCTGAGGCGATGGCCGGTCGCAGTATAACACCAGTATGTGTGTATATACTTTTTAGGGTAGTTTCCAGTCTCCTATCTGCTGGATCCTTGAGGGCGGCCGTATCCGGAGACGGTAACGCCACTTGTTTTGATAAGCGTGTGAGCGCCTTATCCACCCTAGGGGGTGTTTCCCAGCGCGCCCTAACCTCTGGCGGGAAAGGGTATAATGCTAATAACTTTTTTGAAATTAGCATTTTTCTATCTGGGTTAAACCACACTTCATCACATACATCATTTAATTCCTCTGATTCAGGAAAAACTACAGGTAGTTTTTTCACCCCCCACATAATACCCCTTTTTGTGGTACTTGCAGCATCAGAGATATGCAAAGCCTCCTTCATTGCCGTGATCATATAACGTGTGGCCCTACTTGAAAATACGTTTGTTTCATCACCGTCGACACTAGATTCAGTGTCTGTGTCTGGGTCTGTGTCGACCGACTGAGGTAAAGGGCGCTTTACAGCCCCTGACGGTGTCTGAGACGCCTGGGCAGGAACTAACTGGTTTGCCGGCCGTCTCATGTCGTCAACTGATTTTTGTAATGTGCTGACATTATCACGTAATTCCATAAACAAAGCCATCCATTCCGGTGTCGACTCCCTGGGGGGTGACATCACCATTATCGGCAATTGCTCTGCCTCCACGCCAACATCGTCCTCATACATGTCGACACACACGTACCGACACACAGCAGACACACAGGGAATGCTCTTATCGAAGACAGGACCCCACTAGCCCTTTGGGGAGACAGAGGGAGAGTTTGCCAGCACACACCCAAGCGCTATAATATATATGGGAACAACCTTATATAAGTGTTGTTCCTTATAGCAGCTTAAATATATCCAGTATATCGCCAAAAAATGCCCCCCCTCTCTGTTTTACCCTGTTTCTGTAGTGCAGTGCAGGGGAGAGTCCTGGGAGCCTTCCTCACAGCGGAGCTGAGCAGGAAAATGGCGCTGTGTGCTGAGGAGAATAAGCCCCGCCCCCTATTTCGGCGGGCTTTCCTCCCGTGGATTTAGATAATTGGCATGGGTTAAATACATACATATAGCCTTAATGGCTATATGTGATGTATTCTTTTGCCTTAAGGTAATAAAATATTGCTGCCCAGGGCGCCCCCAGCAGCGCCCTGCACCCTCCGTGACCGCTTGGTGTGAAGTGTGTGACAACAATGGCGCACAGCTGCAGTGCTGTGCGCTACCTTCATGAAGACTGAAGAGCCTTCTGCCGCCTGTTTCCAGACCTTCAATCTTCAGCATCTGTAAGGGGGGTCGGCGGCGCGGCTCCGGGACGAACCCCAGGGTGAGACCTGTGTTCCGACTCCCTCTGGAGCTAATGGTGTCCAGTAGCCTAAGAATCCAATCCATCCTGCACGCAGGTGAGTTGAAATTCTCTCCCCTAAGTCCCTCGATGCAGTGAGCCTGTTGCCAGCAGGACTCACTGAAAATAAAAAACCTAAAAAAAAACTTTTTCTAAGCAGCTCTTTAAGAGAGCCACCTAGATTGCACCCTGCTCGGACGGGCACAAAAACCTAACTGAGGCTTGGAGGAGGGTCATAGGGGGAGGAGCCAGTACACACCACCTGATCCTAAAGCTTTATTTTTGTGCCCTGTCTCCTGCGGAGCCGCTGTTCCCCATGGTCCTGACGGAGTCCCCAGCATCCACTTAGGACGTTAGAGAAAGGATGCTATCCCTATCTAGGGTATCTATATCAGATGACAAGTTATCTGCCCACTTTTCGATAGCACTACTCACCAACGCAGATGAAATAGTTGGTCTGAGTAGTGTACCTGTGGTGCTGCAAATGGATTTTAACGTATTTTCCTGTCTACGATCCGCAGGATCCTTAAGGGCTGTCAGGAGATGGTAAAGCCACCTATTTAGACAACCATGAAAGAGCCTTGTCCACAATGGGAGGGAACTCCCACTTTTCTCTATCCCCAGAGGGGAACGGATACGCCATTTGAATCCTTTTGGGAATCAGAAACTTTTTGTCAGGATTTTCCCAAATTTTTTCAAAAAGGGTATTCAGTTTAATGAGAGGGAGTAAACGTTACCTCAGGTTTCTTTCCCTTATACATACAGACCCTAGTATCAGGAACAGCAGGGTCCTCGGTGATATGCAACACGTCTTTTATTGCCACAATCATGTACTGAATGCTCTTTGTCAATTTTGGGTCTAATCTGGTATCACTATAGTCGACACTGGAGTCAGTGTCCGTGTCGGTATCTGTGTCTGCCAACTGAGCAAACAAACGTTTATGTGACCCCGAGGGGGTCTGGACCTGTGATAACACATCCTCCACAGATTTCTTCCATGCCTGGTTCTGAGACTCAGATTTATCTAATCGCTTATTAATGAGAGCCACATTAGCATTCAAAGCATTCAACACATTTACCCAATCAGGAGTCGGCGGTGGCGACAGGGTCACTCCCACAGCCGTTTCTGCCCCTAACACAGTCTCCTCCTGGGAAGAGCACTCTGCCTCAGACATGCCGACACACGTGTACCGACACCCACAAACACAATGGGCAAATAGGGGACAGACCCACAGTAAAGCCTTTCAGAGAAACACAGAGGGAGTGTCACGGGGACTGGGTTTTGTGAATCCGGAATTGTGGCGTGTGGTTTGGTATCGGTGACTTTAGGCAGGATTAGCCGAGCAGGTTGAATGAAAGTCTTTTCATAGAGCTTTAAAGGAGGTTCCACAGGTGCCCTAGCTGTTTACTTGTTAGAGCGGTTGCGTCGGCAGGACCTGTACGTCTGTGGACGAACGTCTGGCGGAAACCCGGATAGGAAGACTGTAGACTGGGGTAACTGAGACTCGCTGAGAGGGATGGTGACTCGGAGAGGTCAGCATGCGAGGAGAAATAACCGGGTGTAGATCCAGCAATCCAGGTGAGAACTCAGGGAACAGGATGCTTTAGAAGCAATGCTGTAGAGCACAGGGAACTAGCACACACAAGGCTGTGTGAGAGACGTTGCACTGGGAATTTGCTTACCCAGAAATCCCTAGATTTATACCTGCAGAGTTTTTTCCCATTGGTTTTGCAAACCTTGCAGGTGACTGAGTGTTTTAAATTAGCTGACCCTTCCAAGGCGGCGACGCCCATCCCGGGCCTCTGCAGCTGGAAGATGCACAAATGTTTGCTGCTGCCTCTGAGACCTCTGCTCCCAGACATGCCTGCAAGTTGTGCCCCTTGCCAGCAGCCCGCACCCCCTCTGGAGGGACCGCGCCAGAGCATCCGGACAGGTAAGTACCGCTGGTCCCGGAACCCCGATCCGCCGGACCATGACATTACCCCCCCTTTTAGGGATGGCCACTGGACAGCCACCAGGTTTGCTGGGATTTTCTTCATGGAACTTGTGAAGTAAAGCGGGAGCATGAACATCCAAAGAATCCTCCCAGGAACGCTCCTCAGGACCGTAGCCCTTCCAATCCAGAAGATATTGTAGACGTCCATGTCTTACTCGGGAGTCAAGGATCTTCTTGATCTCGAATTCAATTCCACGATCCGTGACAACCTTTGGAGAGCGAGGAAGGATCTTACAAAACTTGTTTAACACTAAAGGCTTCAAAAGAGAAACATGAAAGGCTGGGAAGACTTTCAGGTACGGGGGTAACTTAAGCCTATAAGTTACAGAATTGATGATTTGTTCAACTGGGAAGGGCCCAATGTAGCGAGGAGCGAACTTCATAGATGGAACACGTAACCTTAAATTGCACGTAGAGAGCCAGACCTGATCTCCAACTGCCAATTTAGGTACCACCCTTTTCTTCTTATCAGCCCAGAACTTATAGCGAGCGGAGGCTTTTTGTAGATTTTGGTGAACTTTTCGCCAAACTCCGGAAAGTCTCTTGAGAGATTCCTGAACCGCAGGAAGATCTTGAGCTGGTAAAGCCAGGAACTGAGGAACTCGAGGATGGAAGCCATATACGGTATAGAAAGGGGTATGACCTGTAGAAGAGTGGTAGGAGTTGTTGTGAGCAAACTCTGCCCATGGTAGTAGTTCTAGCCAGTCGTCTTGAGAAGTAGAGACATGAATTCTGAGGAACATCTCCAAGTCTTGATTGACTCTCTCTGTACTTCCATTGGTTAGAGGATGATATGCCATTGAGAATTTTAACTGTACTCGTAGGGCGGCACAGAGAGCCCTCCAGAATCTAGCCACGAACTGGACTCCCCGGCCAGAAACAATTTCGGTCGGAAGACCGTGGGACTTGAAGATCTCTGCAATGAAAAGCTGAGCTAACTCGGGTGCGGTGGGAAGACCCTTAAGAGGTAAGAAACGAGCCATCTTAGAGAAGCGGTCTATGATTATCCAAATAGTAGTAAATCCTTTACAAGAGGGTAAATCCGTGATGAAGTCCATAGAAAGGTGGGTCCATGGCATCTTAGGAATAGTTAGGGGTATTAGCTCTCCCGCTGGCCGAAGACAAGGGATCTTATTCTGTGCACACTTGGTGCAGGAGGCGATATAAGAGGAAACATCAGACTTCAGTGCAGGCCACCAATACGAGCGTTGGATAAGGTCGGTTGTCTTATGGACTCCAGCATGACCGGAAAACCGAGATGTATGGGCCCAGGTCAGTAATTTCTTCCGAAGGTGAGGCGGTACAAACACTTTTCCCAATGGAGGCTGTAGTTTAGTGGAGGCGATGTTCCGAGACTTCAATACAGGCTGGGGAGAGGGAGAGTCGTTGGAATCCTCAGAGGAGTAGGATCGGGAGAGAGCATCTGCCTTCTGGTTTTGAGAACCAGGTCGAAAGGTTAGGGAGAAATTAAATCTTGAGAAGAACATTGCCCATCGGGCTAGACGAGGATTCAAACACTGAATATTCCTGAGAAAGATTAAATTCTTGTGATCAGTGAAAATAGTGATAGGAAACTTAGCCCCCTCCAAGAGATACCGCCACTCTTCCAATACTAACTTAACAGCCAGTAGTTCTTGCTCTCCTATCGTATAGTTCCTTTCTGCTGGTAAGAACTTCTTGGAAAAGAACCCGCAAGGATGAAGTTTGTTGTCATTCAGACGTTGGGAGAGAACTGCTCCCACAGCATCGGCCGAAGCATCTACTTCTAAAACAAAGGCTTTATTGACATTGGGTTGCCTCAACACTGGAGCTGTAGTAAAAGCCTGTTTTAATCGTTGGAAAGCTTCGTCTGCAGATGTTGACCATTCTCTGGGATTAGCCTCCTTTCGAGTGAGAGCGGTGATAGGTGCCACTATAGAGGAGAATCCTTTGATAAATCTCCGGTAGAAATTTGCAAAACCCAAAAAGCGTTGGATTGCTTTAAGGGTGGTGGGTTTGGACCAATTTAGAACCGCTTGTACCTTGGCTGGATCCATCTCTAATCCTGAACCAGATATTAAGTAGCCCAGGAAGGGCATGGAGGATTGTTCGAAAATACATTTTTCCAATTTGCAGTACAAATGATGTTGGCGAAGCCTCCGCAGCACCTCTTGGACTTGAGAACGGTGATCTTTCAGGTTGGTCGAGAAAATTAGTATGTCATCTAAATAGACTACTACAGAACTATAGAGTAAATCACTGAAAATTTCATTTACAAAATTTTGGAAAACTGCTGGTGCGTTGCTAAGCCCGAAGGGCATGACTAAATACTCGAAGTGCTCATCACGAGTGTTGAACGCCGTTTTCCATTCGTCACCCGCTCTGATCCGGATCAGGTTGTATGCTCCCCTGAGGTCCAACTTGGTGAAGACAGAGGCACCCTTAACCCGGTCAAATAGCTCTGAGATCAAGGGCAACGGGTAACGATTTTTTATTGTTATGTAGTTCAGACCCCGGTAGTCGATGCAGGGACGAAGACCACCATCCTTTTTTTGGATGAAAAAGAACCCCGCACCGGCTGGAGAGGTAGAAGGCCGAATAAATCCTCTAGCTAGATTTTCCTTGATGTATTGCGACATGGAGTTGGTCTCAGGGGGTGAGAGAGGATATAGTCGCCCTCTAGGAGGATTCTTTCCCGGAATCAGGTCAATAGGGCAGTCCCAGGGTCTGTGGGGTGGTAAGACTTCTGCTGCCTGTTTGCTGAAGACATCAGAAAAGGAGGAATACTGAGACGGAATTTGTGGTAGGATCTCCAGTTGGCTCTTATTCACATGTTTAACACTGGTAAGACAAGTTTGAGCACACGACTCTCCCCAGGCCAAAATTTGCATATTCACCCAATCGATTCTTAGGTTGTGCTTCTGGAGCCAAGGAAGTCCCAAAACAATTTCATGAGTAGCTATTGGAATGACTAAGAAATTAAGTAACTCCTTATGGAGAGCTCCTACACATAGCTGAAGGCTGAAGAGTCTGGTGGGTAACTACTCCACTGCAGATTCGACTTCCATCTACAGCGGAAAGGGCAATTGGTCGTGAAAGCTCAACTGTAGGAATCCGTAGTCACTGTACCACATCTGCCGTGATAAAGTTTTCAGCAGCTCCCGAATCTAGGAGAGAGAAAAACCCTTTAGAACCCTGTGGCAGGCCCAAAGAAACCTCTAGGACAGGCTCAGAACGAGATGGAGACGATGTTACCACTCCTAACCTAATGTCTCCTCTTCTGGTTAGGAGCGCTAGTTTTCCGGACGCTGGGTGCAAGAGGCTACCAAATGTCCTGAACCTCCGCAGTATAGGCACAAGTTCTCCCTGCGCCTTCTCTGACGCTCCTCTGGCGAGAGACGAGCCCTATTGATCTGCATAGACTCATCCTGGGCTGCTTCAGCTGACACACTCGAGGAAGAAGGCGGAGGAGGACGGAACCTTGGGCGCTCCCAACGATTCTTCTCTAACTGGCGCTCTCTAAAACGAAGGTCAATATTGGTACAAAGGGAAATCAAGTCGTCTAATTTGGGCGGAAGGTCCCGGGTAGCCAACTCGTCCGTGATTTTGTCAGACAGACCTTTCCAGAAGGCCGATACAAGTGCCTCCTCATTCCACCGTAATTCTGAAGCATAGGTCTGGAATTGTACTACATACTGTCCCACAGACCGGTTTCCCTGCCGGAGGCGCATTATCTCGATTGATGCCGACGTGGTTCTTCCGGGCTCATCGAAAATTTTTCGGAAGGTAGCGATGAATTCATCATATTTGTCAAGTAGAGTGACACCCAATCCAGGGCTGGACCGGCCAGGAGGGAGACGATATATGCTACCTTTGCCTTCTGTGATGGGAAGTTAAAGGGCTGTAAAGAGAAATTAATCTCACACTGGTTTAAGAACCCGCGGCACTTCTTCGGGTTCCCGTCGAATTTGGTGGGCGTCGGTAGTTGCAGGGATGAAGGGGAAGCTACCATAGGAACTGGGGCGGTCGGCACTTGCTGAGTCTCCGGGCATCGACCAGTGGCGACATGAGCAATGTCGGCTTGCATGGAATCCTGACGGGTAGCCATCCCTTGAATAAATTGAGCTAATTGGCGCTGGGATTCCTCTAGACTCTCCAGACGAGCTGCTATGCCCTGCAGAAGACCCGTACCGGAACCATGAGCACCCTCCGGATCCATTTGGCCAGTGCAAACTGTCACGGGGACTGGGTTTTGTGAATCCGGAATTGTGGCGTGTGGTTTGGTATCGGTGACTTTAGGCAGGATTAGCCGAGCAGGTTGAATGAAAGTCTTTTCATAGAGCTTTAAAGGAGGTTCCACAGGTGCCCTAGCTGTTTACTTGTTAGAGCGGTTGCGTCGGCAGGACCTATACGTCTGTGGACAAACGTCTGGCGGAAACCCGGATAGGAAGACTGTAGACTGGGGTAACTGAGACTCGCTGAGAGGGATGGTGACTCGGAGAGGTCAGCATGCGAGGAGAAATAACCGGGTGTAGATCCAGCAATCCAGGTGAGAACTCAGGGAACAGGATGCTTTAGAAGCAATGCTGTGGAGCACAGGGAACTAGCACACACAAGGCTGTGTGAGAGACGTTGCACTGGCAATTTGCTTACCCAGAAATCCCTAGATTTATACCTGCAGACTGTTTCCCATTGGCTTTGCAAACCTTGCAGGTGACTGAGTGTTTTAAATTAGCTGACCCTTCCAAGGCGGCGACGCCCATCCCAGACCTCTGCAGCTGGAAGCTGCACAAATGTTTGCTGCTGCCTCTGAGACCTCTCCTCCCAGACATGCCTGCAAGTTGTGCCCCTCGCCAGCAGCCCGCACCCCCACCGGAGGGACCGCGCCAGAGCATCCGGACAGGTAAGTACCGCTGGTCCCGGAACCCGGACCGTGACAGGGAGTTTGCCAGCTCACAACCCAGCGCTTATCCCGGTTCTGAAACTTTAATATAATGCCTCAGACCCTGCAGCGCTTTTAGAATAACTTATTGTAGCACCAAATTAACTGTGCCCCCCCCTTCCCGTTTTGCACCGTTACTTGTACAGCAGTGATGAGGAAGGACCAGCGTCTCTGCAGCTCTGTGAAGAGAAAATGGCGCTGATGAGAGCTGTGAGGGCTAAGCCCCGCCCCCTTCATGGCGCGCTTCAGCCCCGCTATTTTTCAAACTAATTATACTGGCGGGGGTAAGGATTTAGTGCCTAGGCACTCCAATCGCATTTTGCCAGTCTCCAAAGAGGATTTTTATGCGCCCTGCACCCTGTAGTGCCACTGTGTGTGGGAGCAAGGCGCGCAGCGCGATCGCTGTGCAGTACCTCAGAAGCCGTCACTGAAGTCTTCTATCTTCTTCTACTCACCTGTCTTCTGACTTCTGGCTCTGCAAGGGGGGTGACGGCGGGCTCTGGGAATGAACCCCTAGGTGTACCTAGTGTTCCAAACCCTCAGGAGCTAATGGTGTCCTGTAGCCAAGAAGCAGAGCCTTTAAACTCCCTAGAAGTAGGTCTGACTTCTCTCCCCTAAGTCCCACGATGCAGGGAGACTGTTGCCAGCAGTGCTAACTCAGTAGAGCTCCTCAGTATGCATCCAGTCTGCCTGGGCACAGATTCTAAACTGGAGTCTGGAGGAGGGGCATAGATAGAGGAGCCAGTTCACACCCCTTTCAAAGTCTTAAAATGCCCATGTCTCCTGCGGATCCCGTCTATACCCCATGGTTCTTATGGTGTCCCCAGCATCCTCTAGGACGTATAAAAAACTTTTACTGCAGCGTCCTATGGGGGCCATTCTGACCTGATCACTCGCTGCAGTTCATCGCAGTGCAGCGATCAGGTCAGAAGTGCACATGCGCCGGCACCGCAGAGCGCCGGCACATGGCTTACAGCCGACAGCTGTCGTTGCCTAGCGATCACCTCTGCCTGCGGTCGCTGAGCGGGAGGGGGTGGCACAGCGGCGCTCGTCCGCCATTTTGTGGCCGCGGTCCGGCCAATGCAGGCGTGACGTCACACGCAGCCGATGCGACCCGGGCAGTGACGAGTAACTCCCGGCCAGCCGCAGGAGCTGCGCTGGCTGGGAGATACTCTTCAAGTATAATAGCATCACAGTTGTGCGTTGCTTTTGTAATTGTGCGGGTGGGGGAGGGGGGGAGGCCGGACATGCGGGCGGACTAACCCTGTGCTGGGTATCCCCCCTGCATGTCAGAGTCATTGATCGTAGCTGTGCTAAATTTAGCACAGCTGCGATCAGGTCGGAATGAGCCCCTATGTCCTGCTGCCAGTCCGCCTGCCCCCTCTGGCATCAACAATCCCCACTCCCTAGCCACGGCGCACGTGGAACAAAAGCTGCTGTGGCCACCGGCATAGATGTGTATGAAAGCGGCGCCGCGGAAGGCTTTCATAGCACTCCCAGCGCCGCATACTCTCTGAGCCCCGAAGCCTCCTCTGCGCGTGATGTCACAGAAGTGCCTCTCCGCCACAGCCAAGCGCAGATACCCAGAGGCCCTGACTCCGCAGCACAGCACTTGGCCGGCTGGCCTTGAAGCGCCGAGATGGCTAATGTAATGGATAGAGTGGGTGATATCCCGGAGGGTAATGTCTGGAATCTGACACCGCACAGCACTCTCACCTTTTACATTGATTCAGCGAGTCAGTCAGTTCTGCCAGCCAATCCCTATTGTTAGCGCCGGTGTCCCAACGCACCGCATTACAGGGAAGTATACGCAGTAAATAAACTACAGCTCCCAGTAACCCTTAGCGCCGAAGCATTCAGGCGCTAAGGGCTGCTGTGAGCTGTAGTTTATTGAGTGCATCTTCTTCCCTTAATGCAGTGCATTGGGACACCGGCGCTAACAATAGTGATTGGCTGCTGTGCAAGTCTCCGGGAGAACCACTGCCAAAGGGAGGACAGCAACCTAACTGCTTCCAGGAGGAGAGGCAGGAGAAGCATTACCCACCCCTCCCCCACTCGCAGTACCTCCGGGCCCCATCCGCGGCACCCGCACACACACCCTCCACCACCCACGGTGGCTCCGGACCCCCTTCCCCACCCGCAGCACCCATGCACCCGCCCCTCCCCCACCCACAGCACCCCCACACCCGCGGTGGCTCTGGATCCTCACCCGCGCACCCGCCCCTCCCCTCCACCGCACCAGCCCCTCCCCCACCCGCGGCCCCCCCAGCCCCCCTCCCCCATCCACGTCTCCCCCGCACCCGCCACTCCCCCCAACCACAGCACCTACTAGATGATTCATCAGGCCCTACGTGCGCTGTTCACGTCATTGCAAGGGGATATGACCCCTTAACCATCACACGCTTTTTGTCCATGTAATATTTAACCACTAACACAATTATGATTGGAGGTAATACTCCATATAATACAACTATTGCATGCCACAAGAGCGTGCAAGGGTTAAGGGAGCATAGCCCCCCACGATGGTGTGAAGAGTGCCCGTAAGGCGCGATGAATCACTTAGTTACATATAAACAATAAAACTGCACTGGACTAGTAATTTACATATAACTATGTGAGTATAGATATGACAATGCACAGTAGATACTGGACGTATATCACAGAATACTTGTACAAAAATAAGAATTTACTTACCGATAATTCTATTTCTCATAGTCCGTAGTGGATGCTGGGGACTCCGTAAGGACCATGGGGAATAGCGGCTCCGCAGGAGACTGGGCACATCTAAAGAAAGCTTTAGGACTATCTGGTGTGCACTGGCTCCTCCCCCTATGACCCTCCTCCAAGCCTCAGTTAGGATACTGTGCCCGGACGAGCGTACACAATAAGGAAGGATTTTGAATCCCGGGTAAGACTCATACCAGCCACACCAATCACACCGTATAACCTGTGATCTGAACCCAGTTAACAGCATGATAACAGAGAGCCTCTGAAAGATGGCTCACAACAATAATAACCCGATTTTTGTAACAATAACTATGTACAAGTATTGCAGACAATCCGCACTTGGGATGGGCGCCCAGCATCCACTACGGACTATGAGAAATAGAATTATCGGTAAGTAAATTCTTATTTTCTCTAACGTCCTAAGTGGATGCTGGGGACTCCGTAAGGACCATGGGGATTATACCAAAGCTCCCAAACGGGCGGGAGAGTGCGGATGACTCTGCAGCACCAAATGAGAGAACTCCAGGTCCTCCTCAGCCAGGATATCAATTTTGTAGAATTTTACAAACGTATTTGCTCCTGACCAAGTAGCTGCTCGGCAAAGTTGTAAAGCCGAGACCCCTCGGGCAGCCGCCCAAGATGAGCCCACCTTCCTTGTGGAGTGGGCATTTACAGATTTTTGGCTGTGGCAGGCCTGCCACAGAATGTGCAAGCTGAATTGTACTACAAATCCAACGAGCAATAGTCTGCTTAGAAGCAGGAGCACCCAGCTTGTTGGGTGCATACAGGATAAACAGCGAGTCAGATTTCCTGACTCCAGCCGTCCTGGAAACATATATTTTCAGGGCACTGACAACGTCTAGCAACTTGGAGGCCTCCAAGTCCCTAGTAGCCGCAGGCACCACAAATAGGTTGGTTCAGGTGAAACGCTGAAACCACCTTGGGGAGAAACTGAGGACGAGTCCTCAATTCCGCCCTGTCCGAATGGAAAATCAGATAAGGGCTTTTTCAGGATAAAGCCGCCAATTCTGACACGCGCCTGGCCCAGGCCAGGGCCAACAGCATGACCACTTTTCATGTGAGATATTTTAACTCCACAGATTTAAGTGGTTCAAACCAATGTGACTTTTGGAACCCAAAACTACATTGAGATCCCAAAGTGCCACTGGAGGCACAAAAGGAGGCTGTATATGCAGGTACCCCTTTTACAAACGTCTGAACTTCAGGGACTGAAGCTAGTTCTTTTTGGAAGAAAATTGACAGGGCCGAAATTTGAACCTTAATGGACCCCAATTTCAGGCCCATAGACACTCCTGTTTGCAGGAAATGTAGGAATCGACCCAGTTGAATTTCCTCCGTCGGGCCTTACTGGCCTCGCACCACGCAACATATTTTCGCCAATTGCGGTGATAATGTTTTTGCGGTTACATCCTTCCTGGCTTTGTTCAGGATAGGGATGACTTCATCCGGAATGCCTTTTTTGTCCTTCAGGATCCGGCGTTCAACCGCCATACCGTCAAACGCAGCCGCGGTAAGTCTTGGAACAGACAGGGTCCTTGCTGGAGCAGGTCCCTTCTTAGAGGTAGAGGCCACGGATCCTCCGTGAGCATCTCTTGAAGTTCCGGTTACCAAGTCCTTCTTGGCCAATCCGGAACCACGAATATAGTGCTTACTCCTCTCCATCTTATCAATCTCAGTACCTTGGGTATGAGAGGCAGAGGAGGGAACACATACCCTGACTGGTACACCCACGGTGTTACCAGAGCGTCTACAGCTTATTGCCTGAGGGTCCATGGACCGGGCGCAATACCTGTCGAGTTTTTAATCATGTGGAAGACTTCTGGGTGAAGTCCCCACTCTCCCGGGTGGAGGTCGTGCTGAGGAAGTCTGCTTCCCAGTTGTCCACTCCCGGAATGAATACTGCTGACAGTGCTATCACATGATTTTCCGCCCAGCGAAGAATCCTTGCAGCTTCTGCCATTGCCCTCCTGCTTCTTGTGCCACCCTGTCTGTTTACGTGGGTGACTGCCGTGATGTTGTCCGACTGGATCAACACCGGCTGACCTTGAAGCAGAGGTCTTGCTAAGCTTAGAGCATTGTAAATGTCCCTTAGCTTCAGGATATTTATGTGAAGTGATGTCTCCAGGCTTGACCATAAGCCTTGGATATTCCTTCCCTGTGTGACTGCTCCCCAGCATCGCAGGCTGGCATCCGTGGTCACCAGGACCCAGTCCTGAATGCCTAATCTGCGGCCCTCTAGAAGATGAGCACTCTGCAACCACCACAGGAGGGACACCCTTGTCCTTGGTGACAGGGTTATCCGCTGATGCATCTGAAGATGCGACCCGGACCATTTGTCCAGCAGGTCCCACTGGAAAGTTCTTGCGTGGAATCTGCCGAATGGGATTGCTTCGTAGGAAGCCACCATTTTACCCAGAACCCTTGTGCATTGATGCACTGAGACTTGGCTCGGTTTTAGGAGGTTCCTGACTAGCTCGGATAACTCCCTGGCTTTCTCCTCCGGGAGAAACACCTTTTTCTGGACTGTGTCCAGGATCATCCCTAGGAACAGAAGACACGTCGTCGGAACCAGGTGCGATTTTGGAATATTGAGAATCCAATCGTGCTGCCGCAACACTACCTGAGATAGTGCTACACCGACCTCCAACTGTTCCCTGGATCTTACCCTTATCAGGGAATTGTCCAAGTAAGGGATAACTAAAATTCACTTCCTTCGAAGGAATATCATCATTTCGGCCATTACCTTGGTAAAGACCCGGGGTGCCGTGGACCATCCATACGGCAGCGTCTGAACTGATAGTGACAGTTCTGTACCATAAACCTGAGGTACCCTTGGTGAGAAGGGTAAATTTTGACATGAAGGTAAGCATCCTTGATGTCCCGAGACATCATGTAGTCCCCTTCTTCCAGGATCGCAATCACTGCTCTGAGTGACTCAATCTTGAATTTGAACCTCTGTATGTAAGTGTTCAAAGATTTTAGATTTAGAATCGGTCTCACCGAGCCGTCCGGCTTCGGTACCACAACAGTGTGGAATAATACCCCGTTCCCTGTTGCAGGAGGGGTATCTTGATTATGCGAAGGTAGAGCCCTTACAAGCGTGTGAGCGCTTTATCCACCCTAGGGGGTGTTTCCCAACGCACCCTAACCTCTGGCGGGAAAGGATATAATGCCAATAACATTTTAGAAATTATCAGTTGTTATCGGGGGAAACCCACGCATCATCACACACCTCATTTAATTTCTCAGATTCAGGAAAACTACAGGTAGTTTTTCCTCACCGAACATAATACCCCTTTTTTGGTGGTACTCGTATTATCAGAAATGTGTAAAACATTTTTCATTGCCTCAATCATGTAACGTGTGGCCCTACTGGAAGTCACATTCGTCTCTTCACCGTCGACACTGGAGTCAGTATCCGTGTCGGCGTCTATATCTGCCATCTGAGGTAACGGGCGCTTTAGAGCCCCTGACGGCCTATGAGACGTCTGGACAGGCACAAGCTGAGTAGCCGGCTGTCTCATGTCAACCACTGTCTTTTATACAGAGCTGACACTGTCACGTAATTCCTTCCAACAGTTCATCCACTCAGGTGTCGACCCCCTAGGGGGTGACATCACTATTACAGGCAATCTGCTCCGTCTCCACATCATTTTTCTCCTCATACATGTCGACACAAAAGTACCGACATACAGCACACACACAGGGAATGCTCTGATAGAGGACAGGACCCCACTAGCCCTTTGGGGAGACAGAGGGAGAGTTTGCCAGCACACACCAGAGTGCTATATATATACAGGGATAACCTTATATAAGTGTTTTTCCCCTTATAGCTGCTGTATAGTTAATACTGCGCCTAATTAGTGCCCCCCTCTCTTTTTTAACCCTTTCTGTAGTGTAGTGACTGCAGGGGAGAGCCAGGGAGCTTCCCTCCAACGGAGCTGTGAGGGAAAATGGCGCCAGTGTGCTGAGGAGATAGGCTCCGCCCCCTTATCGGCGGCCTTAACTCCCGTTTTTCTATGTATTCTGGCAGGGGTTAAATGCATCCATATAGCCCAGGAGCTATATGTGATGCATTTTTTGCCATCCAAGGTGTTTTTATTGCGTCTCAGGGCGAACCCCCCCAGCGCCCTGCACCCTCAGTGACCGAAGTGTGAAGTGTGCTGAGAGCAATGGCGCACAGCTGCAGTGCTGTGCGCTACCTTGTTGAAGACAGGACGTCTTCTGCCGCCGATTTTCCGGACCTCTTCTGCCTTCTGGCTCTGTAAGGGGGCCGGCGGCGCGGCTCTGGGACCCATCCAAGCTGGGCCTGTGATCGTCCCTCTGGAGCTAATGTCCAGTAGCCTAAGAAGCCCAATCCACTCTGCACGCAGGTGAGTTCGCTTCTTCTCCCCTTAGTCCCTCGATGCAGTGAGCCTGTTGCCAGCAGGTCTCACTGAAAATAAAAAACCTAAACTAAAACTTTCACTAAGAAGCTCAGGAGAGCCCCTAGTGTGCACCCTTCTCGTTCGGGCACAGAGATCTAACTGAGGCTTGGAGGAGGGTCATAGGGGGAGGAGCCAGTGCACACCAGATAGTCCTAAAGCTTTCTTTAGATGTGCCCAGTCTCCTGCGGAGCCGCTATTCCCCATGGTCCTTACAGAGTCCCCAGCATCCACTTAGGACGTTAGAGAAATATTCAGATAGCAGTACACTTGTTCTTAACTAACACTGTCTAAAATGACATGTAGAATACTTACAGTATGTGTCTGTAAAAGCACAGCGCTGATGATACAGGCAGCTTTACAGAAAGAAAGTGCCCTGCAGTCCCGGAGATCAGCCCAGCTAGTAGTGAAGATGGCGCCAAATTCTCAGTCAGGGAGTGAGGGAGAGAGAGATGCAGCTCCAGGGCAGGAACACCAGCAGTAGATGGCACCCAGAGCTGGGGGAGGGGCTACAGGTCAGCGCCTTATCCCCTCTGCTGGACTTCACCACTGGGTACTATGGAGCCTATAACAAAAGGATTTTAGTAAATCCGACCTGTGCTCCCTTGCCCAGGTGGATATAGTGGGGTCCCTGTGCAGTTCAGTGTCCACGCCAGCGGCGCGGTCCATCTCCTGGGACCGCAACCGGATCGCGATTAACTGGCAGGTCCCACCTGGGGGACCCTCTTACCTCCTCCCTGATGTGCAGCCATGCGATCCTGGAGAGCGTCAGCGGTGTGTGCCTGAACTTCGGTCTGCCTCAGCCGCAAGTACCTGGGAACCAGGCCGCGGGAGTATGCGCTGGTGGGGAGGTGATGGAGCAGTAGCACAGAATGTCAGACTGACATAAAAGTGCTGCGGCCCTTGAAGTCTTCTAAAGAAGCTCTTTTCAGGGCTGCCTAGCGCAGCCCCACCTGTTAGCTGCCTGCACTGCAGGCACCAACTTACAAAGTGAGCTCCAGTGCTTGGAGCGGGGATATAGAGGAGGCGGTGCAATGCATCCTGGGAACAGTCAAAGCTTTAGCCTGTTGGTGTCTCGGATCAAGAGCCAACTCTACACCCCAGTGTTATTCCCTGTGGAATACCAGTGTACCCCGCTGCAGAAATATGGTGTGTGCCCACTTTGCCAGTGAATTTCAAACCCAAAACAGCGTTGGGCCAGACAAAATACAAGTGGGTCATATGTAAGTGACCACTCTTTGTTGATTTCAGGTGTCACATTTGTGGCCCAAGACTAGTTAACCCTTGCAAAACTCAATTTTCTGAATAAGAAGCTGTAGTTCAAATAAGAATTTAATAAGAAGCTGGCCGAATAAGAAGCTACATTCAGCCTCGTGACCCTATTCAGGATGGGTTGCAGATTCTGCTAAAAAGCAGAATCTGCAATCGTTTCTATTGTATGCTGAAGGCCACCCAGCATGCTACACAGTGGGGGTCATTCCGAGTTGATCGCTAGATGCCGTTGTTCGCAGCGCAGCGATCAGGCTGAAAATCTGCACTTCTGCGCATGCGTATGGTGCGCACTGCGCACGCGCTACGTACTTTCACAAAAGCCGATGCACACAAGCTCTAGCGACGCTTTTCAGACGCACTGCTGATCGTTGAGTGATTGACAGGAAGTGGGTGTTTCTGGGTGGTGTGTGTAAAAATAAGATTTTACTTACCGGTAAATCTATTTCTCGTAGTCCGTAGTGGATGCTGGGGACTCCGTAAGGACCATGGGGAATAGACGGGCTCCGCAGGAGACAGGGCACTTTAAGAAAGAATTAGGAATACTGGTGTGCACTGGCTCCTCCCTCTATGTCCCTCCTCCAGACCTCAGTTAAGGAAACTGTGCCCGGAAGAGCTGACAGTACAAGGAAAGGATTTTGGAATCCAGGGTAAGACTCATACCAGCCACACCAATCACACCGTATAACTCGTGATAAACTTACCCAGTATGAACAACAACAGAGCATCAGACAAACCTGATGCAACCATTACATAACCCTTATTTAAGCAATAACTATATACAAGTATTGCAGAAGAAGTCCGCACTTGGGACGGGCGCCCAGCATCCACTACGGACTATGAGAAATAGATTTACCGGTAAGTAAAATCTTATTTTCTCTAACGTCCTAGTGGATGCTGGGAACTCCGTAAGGACCATGGGGATTATACCAAAGCTCCCAAACGGGCGGGAGAGTGCGGATGACTCTGCAGCACCGAATGAGCAAACACAAGGTCCTCCTCAGCCAGGGTATCAAACTTGTAGAACTCTGCAAAGGTGTTTGAACCTGACCAAGTAGCCGCTCGGCAAAGCTGTAATGCCGAGACCCCTCGGGCAGACGCCCAAGAAGAGCCCACCTTCCTTGTGGAGTGGGCTTTTACTGATTTTGGAAGCGGCAATCCAGCCGCAGAATAAGCCTGCTGGATCGTGTTACAGATCCAGCGAGCAATAGTTTGCTTTGAAGCAGGAGCACCAAGCTTGTTGGATGCATACAGGATAAACAGCGACTCAGTTTTCCTGACTCTAGCCGTTCTGGCTACATAAACCTTCAAAGCCCTGACTACATCCAGTAACTCGGAATCCTCCAAGTCACGAGTAGCCACAGGCACCACAATAGGTTGGTTCATATGAAAAGATGACACCACATTTAGCAGAAATTGCGGACGAGTCCGCAATTCTGCCCTGTCCATATGGAAAACCAAATAGGGGCTTTTATGTGACAAAGCCGCCAATTCTGACACACACCTAGCCGAAGCCAAGGCTAATAGCATGACCACCTTCCACGTGAGATATTTTAACTCCACGGTTTTAAGCGGCTCAAACCAGTGTGATTTCAGGAAACTCAACTCCGGGTAAAGATCCCAAGGTGCCACTGGAGGCACAAACGGGGGCTGAATATGCAGCACTCCCTTTACAGACGTCTGAACTTCAGGTAGAGAAGCTAGTTCTTTTTGAAAGAAAACGGATAGGGCCGAAATCTGGACCTTAATGGACCCCAATTTTAGGCCCAAAGTCACTCCCGGCTGTAGGAAGTGAAGGAAACGGCCCAGATGGAATTCCTCTGTAGGGGCATTCCTGGCCTCACACCAAGCAACATATTTTCGCCGTATACGGTGATAATGTTTAGCCGTCACGTCCTTCCTAGCCTTTATTAGCGTAGGAATAACCTCATCCGGAATCCCTTTTTCTACTAGGATCCGGCGTTCAACCGCCATGCCGTCAAACGCAGCCGCGGTAAGTCTTGGAACAGACAAGGTCCCTGCTGCAACAGATCCTGCCTTAGAGGCAGAGGCCATGGGTCCTCTGTGAGCATTTCTTGCAGCTCTGGATACCAAGATCTTCTTGGCCAATCCGGAACAATGAGTATCGTTCTCACTCCTCTTTTTCTTATGATTCTCAGCACCTTGGGTATGAGAGGAAGAGGAGGAAACACATAAACCGACTGGAACATCCACGGTGTCACCAGTGCGTCTACAGCTATCGCCTGAGGGTCTCTTGACCTGGCGCAATACCTCTGTAGATTTTTGTTGAGGCGGGATGCCATCATGTCCACCTGTGGCAGTTCCCACCGACCTACAATCTGCGCAAAGACTTCTTGATGAAGTCCCCACTCTCCCGGATGGAGGTCGTGCCTGCTGAGGAAGTCTGCTTCCCAGTTGTCCACTCCCGGAATGAACACTGCTGACAGTGCTCGTACGTGATTCTCCACCCATCGAAGAATTCTGGTGGCTTCCGCCATCGCCATCCTGCTCCTTGTGCCGCCTTGGCGGTTTACATGAGCCACTGCGGTGATGTTGTCTGACTGAATCAGCACCGATTGGTTGCGGAGCAGGGTCTCCGCTTGACTTAGGGCGTTGTATATGGCCCTAAGTTCCAGGATATTGATGTGAAGGCAAGTCTCCTGATTTGACCACAGCCCTTGGAAACTTCTTCCCTGAGTGACTGCCCCCCACCCTCGGAGGCTTGCATCCGTGGTCACCAGGACCCAGTCCTGAATGCCGAACCTGCGGCCCTCGAGAAGGTGAGTACTCTGCAGCCACCACAGAAGAGACACCCTGGCCCTGGGGGATAGGGTGATCAGCCGATGCATCTGCAGATGCGATCCGGACCACTTGTCCAACAGATCCCATTGAAAAGGTCCTCGCATGGAACCTGCCGAAGGGAGTGGCCTCGTATGACGCCACCATCTTTCCCAGGACTCTCGTGCAGTGATGCACCGACACCTGTTTTGGTTTTAAGAGGTCTCTGATCAGTGTCATGAGTTCCTGAGCCTTCTCCGTCGGGAGAAAAACCTTCTTCTGGTCTGTGTCCAGAATCATGCCCAGGAAGGGCAGACGCGTCGTAGGAATCAGCTGCGACTTTGGAATATTCAGAATCCAGCCGTGCTGTTGTAACACTTCCCGAGAGCGTGCTACACTAATCAGCAACTGCTCTCTGGACCTCGCCTTTATGAGGAGATCGTCCAAGTATGGGATAATTGTGACTCCTTGCTTTCGCAGGAGCACCATCATTACTGCCATTACCTTGGTAAATATTCTCGGTGCCGTGGACAGACCAAACGGCAACGTCTGGAATTGGTAATGACAATCCTGTACCACAAATCTGAGGTACTCCTGATGAGGTGGATAAACGGGGACATGAAGGTAAGCATCCTTGATGTCCAGAGACACCATAAAATCCCCCTCCCTTGCGATGACCGCTCTAAGCGATTCCATCTTGAACTTGAACTTTTCAAGTATATGTTCAGGGATTTTAAATTCAATATGGGTCTGACCGAACCATCTGGTTTCGGGACTACAACATGGTCGAATAATAACCCCCTCCTTGTTGAAGGAGGGGAACCTTGACCACCACCTGTTGAAGATACAATTTGTGAATTGCAGTTAACCCTGTTTCCCTCTCGGGGGGGGGGGGGGGGGGGAGCCGGCAGGGCCGGCAGTGAGGAGGCATTTTCTCAAAGTCCAGCTTGTATCCCTGATACACAATATCTATTGCCCAGGGATCTAACAGGGAGTGAACCCACTTGTGGCTGAACTTACGAAAGCGTGCCCCCACCGGGCCTAGCTCCGCCTGTGGAGCCCAGCGACATGCGGTGGATTTTCGTAGAGGCCGGGAGGACTTCTGTTCCTGAGAACTAGCTGTGTTGTGCAGCTGGTTTCCTCTGCCCCCGCCTCTGGCAAGAAAGGACGCACCTCGGACTTTCTTGTTTCTTTGTTCGAAAGGCAGCATTTGATAATGACGTGCAGGAATATAAGGCAAAATATCAGAATTACCAGCTATAGCTGTGGAGACCAGGTCCGAGAACCCTTCTCCACACAATCCTCAGCCTTCCATATGCCACTTAAGCTGGCATCATCTGTCCATTGCATATTCTACAGGATACGTCAAGCAGAAATCGACATAGCTTTGCCTCTAGGACCCAGTATACTCATGTCTCTTTGGGCATGTTTTATGATATATATCTCTTAAGACAGCATCTTTAAATAAGATTTTACTTACCGATAAATCTATTTCTCCTAGTCCGTAGTGGATGCTGGGACTCCGTCAGGACCATGGGGAATAGCGGCTCCGCAGGAGACAGGGCACAAAAATTAAAAGTTTGACCAGTAGGTGGTGTGTACTGGCTCCTCCCCCTATGACCCTCCTCCAAGCCTCAGTTAGGATACTGTGCCCGGACGAGCGTACACAATAAGGAAGGATTTTGAATCCCGGGTAAGACTCATACCAGCCACACCAATCACACCGTACAACTTGTGATCTGAACCCAGTTAACAGTATGACAAACGTAGGAGCCTCTGAACAGACGGCTCACAACAATAACAACCCGATTTTTTTGTAACAATAACTATGTACAAGTATTGCAGACAATCCGCACTTGGGATGGGCGCCCAGCATCCACTACGGACTACGAGAAATAGATTTATCGGTAAGTAAAATCTTATTTTCTCTGACGTCCTAGTGGATGCTGGGACTCCGTCAGGACCATGGGGATTATACCAAAGCTCCCAAACGGGCGGGAGAGTGCGGATGACTCTGCAGCACCGAATGAGAGAACTCCAGGTCCTCCTTAGCCAGGGTATGAAATTTGTAGAATTTTACAAACGTGTTCTCCCCTGACCACGTAGCTGCTCGGCAGAGTTGTAATGCCGAGACCCCTCGGGCAGCCGCCCAAGATGAGCCCACCTTCCTTGTGGAATGGGCCTTGACAGATTTAGGCTGTGGCAGGCCTGCCACAGAATGTGCAAGTTGAATTGTGCTACAAATCCAACGAGCAATCGTCTGCTTAGAAGCAGGAGCACCCAGCTTGTTGGGTGCATACAGTATAAACAGCGAGTCAGATTTTCTGACTCCAGCCGTCCTTGAAATATATATTTTCAATGCTCTGACAACGTCCAGCAACTTGGAATCCTCCAAATCGCTAGTAGCCGCAGGCACCACAATAGGCTGGTTCAGGTGAAACGCTGAAACCACCTTAGGCAGAAAGTGAGGACGCGTCCGCAGTTCTGCCCTGTCCGAATGGAAAATCAGATATGGGCTTTTATACGATAAAGCCGCCAATTCTGACACTCTCCTGGCTGAAGCCAGGGCCAGTAGCATGGTTACTTTCCATGTAAGATATTTCAAATCCACCTAACTGAGTGGCTCAAACCAATGGGATTTGAGAAAATCCAAAACTACATTAAGATCCCACGGTGCCACTGGGGGCACAACCGGGGGCTGTATATGTAGTACTCCTTTTACAAAAGTCTGGACTTCAGGAACTGAAGCCAATTCTTTCTGGAAGAAAATCGACAGGGCCGAAATTTGAACCTTAATGGACCCTAATTTGAGGCCCATAGACAATCCTGTTTGCAGGAAATGTAGGAATCGACCCAGTTGAAATTCCTCCGTCGGGGACTTCCTGGCCTCACACCACGCAACATATTTTCTCCAAATGCGGTGATAATGTTGTGCAGTCACCTCCTTCCTGGCTTTTACCAGGGTAGGGATGACCTCTTCCGAAATGCCTTTTTCCCTTAGGATTCGGCGTTCAACCGCCATGCCGTCAAACGCAGCCGCGGTAAGTCTTGGAATAGACACGGTCCCTGCTGAAGCAGGTCCCGTCTTAGAGGTAGAGGCCACGGATCTTCCGTGAGCATCTCCTGAAGTTCCGGGTACCAAGTTCTTCTTGGCCAATCCGGAGCCACGAGTATCGTTCTTACTCCCCTTTGCCGTATAATTCTCAGTACTTTTGGTATGAGAGGCAGAGGAGGAAACACATACACTGACTGGTACACCCATGGTGTTACCAGAGCGTCTACAGCTATTGCCTGAGGGTCTCTTGACCTGGCGCAATACCTGTCCAGTTTTTTGTTGAGGCGGGACGCCATCATGTCCACCATTGGTCTTTCCCAATGGACCACAATCATGTGGAAGACTTCTGGATGAAGTCCCCACTCTCCCGGGTGCAGATCGTGTCTGCTGAGGAAGTCTGCTTCCCAGTTGTCCACTCCCGGGATGAACACAGCTGACAGTGCTAACACATGATTTTCTGCCCAGCGGAGAATCCTTGCAGCTTCTGCCATTGCCCTCCTGCTTCTTGTGCCGCCCTGTCTGTTTACGTGGGCGACTGCCGTGATGTCGTCCGACTGAATCAACACCGGCTGACCCTGAAGCAGAGGTTTTGCCAGGCTTAGAGCATTGTAGATTGCTCTTAGCTCCAGTATATTTATGTGAAGAGACGTCTCCAGGCTTGACCACACGCCCTGGAAGTTTCTTCCCTGTGTGACCGCTCCCCAGCCTCTCAGGCTGGCATCCGTGGTCACTAGGACCCAGTTCTGTATGCCGAATCTGCGGCCCTCTAACAGATGAGCACTCTGCAACCACCATAGCAGAGACACTCTTGTCCTTGTGGACAATTTTATCCGCTGATGCATCTGCAGATGCGATCCGGACCATTTGTCCAGCAGATCCCACTGAAAAGTTCGTGCATGGAATCTGCCGAATGGAATCGCTTCGTAAGAAGCTACCATTTTTCCAAGGACTCTTGTGCATTGATGCACAGATACTTTTCCTGGTTTTAGGAGGTTCCTGACTAGATCGGATAACTTCCTGGCTTTCTCCTCCGGAAGAAATACCTTTTTCTGAACAGTGTCCAGAATCATCCCTAGGAACAACAGACGTGTCGTCGGGATCAGTTGGGATTTTGGAAAATTCAGAATCCACCCGTGTTGTTGGAGCACTACTTGGGTTAGTGCTACTCCGACCTCCAGCTGTTCTCTGGATCTTGCCCTTATCAGGAGATCGTCCAAGTAAGGGATAATTAAGACGCCTTCTCTTCGAAGAAGGATCATCATTTCGGCCATTACCTTGGTAAAGACCCGGGGCGCCGTGGACAATCCAAACGGCAGCGTCTGAAACTGATAATGACAGTTTTGGACCACGAACCTGAGGTACCCTTGGTGTGAAGGACAAATTGGAACATGAAGGTAAGCATCCTTGATGTCCAAGGACACCATAAAATCCCCTTCTTCCAGATTCGCTATCACTGCTCTGAGTGACTCCATCTTGAACTTGAATTTTTGTATGTACAGGTTCAGAGATTTTAGATTTAGAATCGGTCTTACCGAGCCGTCCGGCTTCGGTACCACAAATAGCGTGGAGTAATACCCCTGTCCCTGTTGTAGGAGGGGTACCTTGACTATCACCTGCTGAGAATACAGCTTGTGAATGGCCTCCAATACCGTCGCCCTGTCGGAGGGAGACGTTGGCAAAGCAGACTTTAGGAAACGGCGAGGAGGGGACTTCTCGAATTCCAACCTGTAACCCTGAGATACTACCTGCAGGATCCAGGGGTCCACCTGCGAGTGAGCCCACTGTGCGCTGAAATGTTTGAGGCGACCCCCCACCGCCCCTGAGTCTGCTTGTAAGGTCCCAGCGTCATGCTGACGCCTTTGTAGAAGCCGGGGAGGGCTTCTGCTCCTGGAAAGGAGCTGCTTGTTGCAGTCTCTTACCCTTTCCTTTGCCTCGGGGCAAATAGGAATGTCCTTTTGCTCGTTTGTTCTTATAGGAACGAAAGGACTGCGGCTGAAAAGCCTGCGGTTTTTTCTGCTGGGAGGTGACCTGGGGTAAAAAGGTGGATTTTCCGGCCGTTGCCGTGGCCACCAGATCCGATAGACCGACCCCAAATAATTCCTTGTCGTTTGGAATCCGCATCACCTGACCACTGGCGCGTCCATAAACTTCTTCTGGCAGATATGGACATCGCACTTACTCTTGATGCCAGAGTGCAAATATCTCTCTGTGCATCTTGCATATAAAGAAATGCATCCTTTAACTTGATAAGCGTGTGAGCGCCTTATCCACCCTAGGAGGTGTTTCCCAGCGCGCCCTAACCTCTGGCGGGAAAGGGTATAATGCCAATAACTTCTTTGAAATTAGCAGTTTTCTATCTGGGGTAACCCACGCTTCATCACACACTTCATTCAGTTCCTCTGATTCAGGAAAAACTATCGGTAGTTTTTTCACACCCCACATAATACCCCTTTTTGTGGTACTTGCAGTATCAGAGATATGCAAAGCCTCCTTCATTGCCGTGATCATATAACGTGTGGCCCTACTGGAAAATACGTTTGTTTCTTCACCGTCGACACTGGATTCAGTGTCAGTGTCTGGGTCTGTGTCGACCGACTGAGGTAAAGGGCGTTTTACAGCCCCTGACGGTGTCTGAGACGCCTGGACAGGTACTAACTGGTTTGCCGGCTGTCTCATGTCGTCAACCGACTTTTGTAGCGTGCTGACACTATCCCGTAATTCCATAAACAAAGCCATCCATTCTGGTGTCGACTCCCTAGGGGGTGACATCACCATTACAGGCAATTGCTCCGCCTCCACGCCAACATCGTCCTCATACATGTCGACACACACGTACCGACACACAGCAGACACACAGGGAATGCTCTGATAGAAGACAGGACCCCACTAGCCCTTTGGGGAGACAGAGGGAGAGTTTGCCAGCACACACCCAAGCGCTATAAATATATATAGGGACAACCTTAATAAGTGTGTTCCCTTTATAGCAGCTCAAATATTATAAATATCGCCAATAAGTGCCCCCCCTCTCTGTTTTTACCCTGTTTCTGTAGTGCAGTGCAGGGGAGAGTCCTGGGAGCCTTCCTCGCAGCGGAGCTGGGCAGGAAAATGGCGCTGTGTGCTGAGGAGAATAGGCCCCGCCCCCTTTTCGGCGGGCTTCTTCTCCCGGTTTTTTTGGAACCTGGCAGGGGTTAAATACATCCATATAGCCCCAGGAGCTATATGTGATATATTTTAGCCAGAATAGGTATATTACATTGCTGCCCAGGGCGCCCCCCCCAGCGCCCTGCACCCTCAGTGACCGCTGGTGTGAAGTGTGCGGAGAGCAATGGCGCACAGCTGCAGTGCTGTGCGCTACCTCATGAAGACTGAGACGTCTTCTGCCGCCGGTTTCTGGACCTCTTCTCTATTCGGCATCTGCAAGGGGGTCGGCGGCGCGGCTCCGGTGACCCATCCAGGCTGTACCTGTGATCGTCCCCCTGGAGCTAGTGTCCAGTAGCCTAAGAAGCCAATCCATCCTGCATGCAGGTGAGTTCACTTCTTCTCCCCTAAGTCCCTCGTTGCAGTGAGCCTGTTGCCAGCAGGACTCACTGAAAATAAAAAACCTAACAAACTTTTTCTAAGCAGCTCTTTAGGAGAGCCACCTAGATTGCACCCTGCTCGGACGGGCACAAAAACCTAACTGAGGCTTGGAGAAGGGTCATAGGGGGAGGAGCCAGTACACACCACCTAGTGGTCAAACTTTTAAATTTTGTGCCCTGTCTCCTGCGGAGCCGCTATTCCCCATGGTCCTGACGGAGTCCCAGCATCCACTAGGACGTCAGAGAAATATATATATATATATATATATATATATATCTCCATATATACATATATATATATATACATACATACTAGGATCTCAATTTCTGCTGATAAGGTACCTGTCCACGCCGCCACAGCGCTATAAACCCATGCCGACACAATTGCCGGTCTGAGTAGTGTATCAAAATGTGCACGCTATCTGCAGGATACCTGAGAATAGCTAGGGCTACCTTTTGGGCAATCGTGACACCCTAGGGGAAGATTCCCATCACATCCTGGCCCTAGTGGGGAAAGAATACTGCCTGAGAATTCTTTGTGGGAAGCTGCAGTCTCTTGTCTGGAGATTCACGCTCTTTTTCCTCATGAGAGGAGGGAAATTTACCTCAGCTTTCTTCCCCTTAAAATGTGTACCCTTGTGTCAGGGACAGATGAGTTATCAGTGATATGCAAATCATCTTTATTACAATAATCATATATTGAATACTTGTCTGCCCTTTTGGCTGTAACTTTGAATTATCGTAGTCGACACAGGAGTCAAACTCCGTGTCGATATCAGTGTCTATTATTTTGGATAGTGAGCATTGTGAGACTCTGAAGGTCTCTGCGCCATAGGGACAGACATGGGTAGATTTTCTGTCTGTTCTCTAATCTTTTGTGCAATAAATTCACCTTAGCACTTACACATATCCAAACAGGTGTCGGCGTTGTCGACGGAGACACCCTCTCACACACATATTAGCTCCATCTCCTCCTTAGGGGAGCCTTTTACCTCAGACATGTCGACACACACGTACCGACACACCACACACACAGGGGATGCTCTATTTGAAGACAGTTCCCCCACAAGGCCCTTTGGAGAGACAGAGAGTATGCCAGCACACACCCCAGCGCTATATTACCCAGGAATCACACAGTAACGTAGTGTTAACCCAGTAGCTGCTGTATACATTGTTTTTACGCCAAATTTATGTGCCCCCCCTCTCTTTTTCACCCTCTTCTATCATGCTTCTGCAGGGGAGAGCCTGGGGAGCTTCCTCTCAGCACAGCTGTGGAGAGAAAATGGCGCTGGTGAGTGCTGAGGAAGAAGCCCCGCCCCCTCAGCGGCGGGCTTCTGTTCCGCAATTTTGTGTAAAATAATGGCGGGGGCTCATGCATATATACAGTGCCCAACTGTATATATGCCCACTTTTGCCAAGAGGTCTCTAATTGCTGCCCAGGGCGCCCCCCCCCTGCGCCCTGCACCCTACAGTGACCGGAGTGTGTGGGTGTAATGTGGGAGCAATGGCGCACAGCTGCAGTGCTGTGTGCTACCTCATATGAAGACAGGAGTCTTCTGCCGCCGATTTTGAAGTCTTCTTGCTTCTCTTCTGGCTCTGCGAGGGGGACGGCGGCGCGGCTCCGGGATCGGACGACCAAGTGTTCCTGTGTTCGATCCCTCTGGAGCTAATGGTGTCCAGTAGCCTAAGAAGCATGACCTATCCGCAGTTAGTAGGTCTACTTCTCTCCCCTCAGTCCCACGTAGCAGAGAGTCTGTTGCCAGCAGATCTCTCTGAAAATAAAAAATCCTAATAAAATACTTTCTTATTAGCAAGCTCAGGAGAGCTCACTAAGTAGCACCCAGCTCTGTCCGGGCACAGATTCTAACTGAGGTCTGGAGGAGGGAGGAGCCAGTGCACACCAGTAGTCCTAATTCTTTCTTAAAGTGCCCTGTCTTCTGCGGAGCCCGTCTATTCCCCATGGTCCTTACGGAGTCCCCAGCATCCACTAGGACGTTAGAGAAAACGCAGGCGTGCAAGATAAAAATGCAGGAGTGGCTGGGGAAACGGGGGAGTGGCTGGCCGAACACAGGGCGTGTTTGTGACGTCAAAACAGGAACTAAATAGACTGAAGTGATCGCAAGGTAGGAGTAGGTCTGCAGCTACTCTGAAACTGCACAAAATTTTTTTGTGGCAGCGCTGCGATCCTTTCGTTCGCACTTCTGCTAAGCTAAGATACACTCCCAGAGGGCGGCAGCTTAGCGTTTGCACTGCTGCTAAAAGCAGCTAGTGAGCGAACGACTCGGAATGAGGGCCCGTGCCCAGCGTCTGCAATGTAATTGCGATCACGCCACAATTACATTGCAGTCGCAGCAATTGTGGATAGCCCGACACCATTTTTTTCCATCAGAGCAGCTGCGAGTGATGTCACGCAGCCACCCTGAAAACTACCCAGCCACGCCTCTGTTTGCCGGACCGCCCCCCATCACCAAGAGTGTGACTGCATCCATCCGGGAACACAGCGCATGCGCAGTAGTACAAAAATCACTATTGCAATCCAACCTGAATAGGGACCATAGACCGAATAGCCACACCTGCCAAATATTGTGTAAAGGCCCGTATTCACGGGCCGATGTGGGAGAGATGTGTGCTGAGCGAACCGCTCAGCACACATCTCTCCCACCGCTCAGCACAGTGCGATGTGTGCTGAGCATGCGGGGGGAAGACGGGATTGGGGGGGGATGGGGGCGCTCATTTCCAGCGGGTGAAATGAGTGACCTGCTAGATTGGCCTTCATGGCAGGCCAAACTAGCACCAGTGATAGCAATGCGCGGGGCTGCGCATCGCTATTGCTGTGGGGGGTACACACGGAGCGATCATGCTTAAAATCTAAGCAATCTAGTCAGATTGCCTAGATTATCGCTCTGTGAGTACCCCCCCTTAAATCTTCCATATGCTGACAAACTACCACAAAACCTGAGTAGATGTCCTGTGGAGTCTAGTACCAAGACGAAGTAGATGCTTTAAGACCTGTTAAGGTGCATACAGACGGTGAGATTTTGGCTATCTTCGATTTTGACTATGCGATATGGACTGTGTGATATTAACTATGTGTGCTTGCGATACTGGCTATGTGCAATTTTGACCAAGTGCCAGTTTTGACTATACTTTATTACTAGTCAAGATTGACTTGCCTGCACAGTCTATGTAGCCTTGCGATACCTATCCGTGGAACCGTGCATCAGGATCGCAAGGTGGCTAATGCCTTGCAATTTGCACAAACTTTCCTTGTGATTTTGACTATATATTCAAAATCGCAAGGTAATATTGCACTGTGTGTACACACCTTAAGTTGCGAGGTGAGCCTCCATGGCTCGGGCTTGTTTTTCCAGAACCTGCTTGAATTGGACAAAGGATTGGGTAATTTGGAGGCCAAGTAAATTCTTGAACTCTATTACCCCTTTCACATCTCCAATGCCGGATCCCACCCGGGAATTGAAAACGGGTCCTTCTCGGGTGGGATCCGGCATTGGAGACTCTTCTACCCCTTTTGGCTGGATGTCCGACCTGCCGGGTCGGTTGCCATAGCAGCAGGGGGCGGAGCCGGCATCAGGGGCGGCGCTGGGAGATCAGCTCATCTCCGCGCCGGCTCTCCCTATCTAGTAAACGGGTCCAGGAATCCGTTTACGCAGCCACTGACCCGATATCATACTTGCCTACCTGACCCTCTCCATGAGGGAGAAAATGCTCTGTTCCTGGACTTTCCTGGTAATGTATGATTGCCATCACCTGTGGTGAAACACCTTTCTTATCAATTAACTAGCTCACCACAGGTGATGGCAATCATACATTACCAGGAAAGTCCAGGAACAGAGCATTTTCTCCCTCATGGAGAGGGTCAGGTAGGCAAGTATGCCCGATATTTAACCTAGGAATAACACTGCTTATAACCCGGGTTGAATTATCGGGTCAGGCGACCCGGGAATTTGGACTTGGCGCTTTCACACCGCACACTGACCCGTGTCAACCCGGCAGTATGCCGGGTCGATACCGGGTTATTTGTGCGATGTTTTGCAGTATAGGAATACCATTGCTGGTAGGAATGTACTTGGTCTGCAACAATGTAAAGGTAGGTGGTACTGTATATGGCAATACCAGGATCCAATGTTTCCCAGTAGAACATTGCCCAGATCATTAAGCCACCTCCGTCAGATTGCCTTTTTCCAGTGATGCATCATGGTACTAATGGGGTTATGTCTCTTTCTTAAAAAGTGCCCTAAGCCTTCTTCAGGTGTAATATATAAAAAGGCTGATGACAGAGGGCTGTAAGTGTAATCTGTGTGTAAGTAGACATTTCATGCAAGTACAAACATTGGAAACCTTGGATGCACCGTCAGCAGGCACCGTCAGCAGTGTGTGACGCTGACACGTTTCCTTTCCTTATCCATCAGAACTAGAACTACTACTACAACATCTCATCTCACTACTACTAGCTCCAGCAGCTCAGGCAAGCCGCCCCGCCATGCGGTCAGACATATCGTGCAGACTCAGTCCATCATCGTGTTATATAGCTCCTCCTCCAGTTACACCGCAGAAGCAGTTCCGGTGACGTAGCCACGTCCGTGACGTCTGGCCCTTTCCTGTCGCAGAGTTGGAGACACATTGTGTAAGTAAAGTTTCATCGACTTGAAGTTTTTTTTTCCCTAACCAAGGCCGAGCTGCTGGGGCAGCCGGGATTTGTAGTTCGCGGCGGGCGCTGGGAGAGGTGCGCTCTCACCAATGGCCGGTACTTTGGACCTCGCAGAACTACAGTTACTAAGGTCAGAGGAATCCCGGCGCGGCCGAATTTGTCCACATCATGTGTCTCCGTAACGTGAGCGGGATAGTTGAATGCGTATTGGTGTACTTGCTGGTGTGATGAATGGGTTTACAGCTGCGGTCAGCCAACGTGGGTTACACATTGCATTGAGCAGCTACAATCATACAATGAAGGTGCCAGACAAGGATCACCCGAGTCTGTCTTCCACAATCCCTCTGACCCCTGATATCCACCTCTGCTGCCTCTCTGATATCTACCTCGCCTCCCCTCCCCGTAAAACTTGCCTCTGCTACCCTCCACCCTGATACTAGCTTCTGCTGTCGTCTCTACCCCCGATACCCGCCACTGCTGATGCCTGCCTCCTCTTTCCGTGATACTTGCCTCTGCTCCCCCCCCCCCCCATATCTTCCAGTCTCTGCCGCCCCTCCACCTCACTAATATCCGCCTCTGCAGCCCTCCACCTCACTAATATCTGCCTCTGCCGCCCCTCCACCGCACGAATATCCACCTCTGCTGCCCCTCCACCTCACGAATATCCACCTCTGCTGCCCCTCCACCTCACGAATATCCACCTCTGCTGCCCCTCCACCTCACGAATATCCACCTCTGCTGCCCCTCCACCTCACGAATATCCACCTCTGCCGCCCTCCACCTCACGAATATCCACCTCTGCTGCCCCTCCACCTCACGAATATACGCCCTTGCTGCCCCTCCACCTCACGAATATCCACCTCTGCTACCCCTCCACCTCACGAATATCCACCTCTGCCGCCCTCCACCTCACGAATATCCACCTCTGCTGCCCCTCCACCTCACGAATATACGCCCTTGCTGCCCCTCCACCTCACTAATATACGCCCCTGCTGCCCCTCCACCTCACTAATATCCACCTCTGCTGCCCCTCCACCTCACGAATATCCACCTCTGCTGCCCCTCCACCTCACGAATATCCACCTCTGCTGCCCCTCCACCTCACGAATATCCACCTCTGCTGCCCCTCCACCTCACGAATATCCACCTCTGCTGCCCCTCCACCTCACGAATATCCACCTCTGCTGCCCCTCCACCTCACGAATATCCACCTCTGCTGCCCCTCCACCTCACGAATATCCACCTCTGCTGCCCCTCCACCTCACGAATATGCGTCCCTGCTGCCCCTCCACCTCACGAATATGCGTCCCTGCTGCCCCTCCACCTCACGAATATGCGTCCCTGCTGCCCCTCCACCTCACGAATATGCGTCCCTGCTGCCCCTCCACCTCACTAATATGCGTCCCTGCTGCCCCTCCACCTCACTAATATACGTCCCTGCTGCCCCTCCACCTCACTAATATACGTCCCTGCTGCCCCTCCACCTCACTAATATACGTCCCTGCTGCCCCTCCACCTCACTAATATACGTCCCTGCTGCCCCTCCACCTCACTAATATACGTCCCTGCTGCCCCTCCACCTCACTAATATACGTCCCTGCTGCCCCTCCACCTCACTAATATACGTCCCTGCTGCCCCTCCACCTCACTAATATACGTCCCTGCTGCCCCTCCACCTCACTAATATACGTCCCTGCTGCCCCTCCACCTCACTAATATACGTCCCTGCTGCCCCTCCACCTCACTAATATACGTCCCTGCTGCCCCTCCACCTCACTAATATACGTCCCTGCTGCCCCTCCACCTCACTAATATACGTCCCTGCTGCCCCTCCACCTCACTAATGTCCGCCTCTGCCGCCCCTCCAACTCACTTATATCCGCCTCTGCTGCCACTCTACCTCACTAATATCCGCCTCTGCTGCCACGCCACCATATATACCTCTGCCACCACTCCACCTCACTAATATCCGCCTCTGCCCCCACTCTCATTCTCTCCTGCCAGCAGATCCCTGTTCGCAAGTATTGATGGTGTGGTGGGCAGTATGGCTGGTATAATGGCTAGCCATGGCCCTAACTGTGTGGAGTTTGTATATTCTCCCCGTACTTGCGTGGGTTTCCTCCGAGTCCTCCGGTTTCCTCCCACAATCCAAAAATATACTAGTAGGTTAATTGGCTCCCAACAAAATTGACCCTAGTGTGAATGTGTGTGTACACATGTGATAGGGAATATAGATTATAAGCTCCACTGGGCAGGGACTGATGTGAATGGCCAAATATTCTCTGTAAAGCGCTGTGGAATATGTGTGCGCTATATAAATAACTAGTAGTAGTAGGTATCATGCAATCCCGATTGATCAGTGTTTGGGTCACTTGTAAGCTTTGTTTTAGTCTGATATTGTTCCAGGCATCCTCAGTGTGGGCTTTGCTTCGAGGGAATGCATGTCATGTACAGATGCTGATTAGCCAACAGTTATTTGGTTGGCGACTGCACTTACATTCGGGATTCCAGCTTCGGTATCTTGACCTGTTCTGGATTCCGGCACCTGTGTTCTGACGGGTGTCAGGATTCCAGCGACAGTATCCCGACAGCCAGTATCTTGAACACATACCCCTTGAAGTCCTAAGCTTCATAATATTTGTCTTTTCATTTATGGTTTTGTTTAATTGTTACAACAGTTTGACCTCTGTACAGAAATGAAGAACAGCAAGTAAACTAATAAACTAATGAATGCAATGATGTACTCTAAGATTAAATACTTTTTTGAAAATATAAGCAATAGCTTTAAGTACATTGTTAATTGTAGCTATTTAAGATTCTTTGTGAAGTGTTACTGGGAGATGCATTATATTGCTAAGTTCATTTTATTATTTTGTTATTTTTATAGCACATAATATTCAGCACTTTTACAGAGAATATTTGGCCATTTACGTCAGTCCCTAACGCAGCAGAGCTTACAATCTGTGTTCTCTACTACATGCATACACACTAGTAGCCAATTAACCTACCACTATATATTTTGTATTGTGGATGGAAACCTAACTGCCACACAGGCATAACCATGTTATGGCAGCGGTGGGTATTGAAACAAAGACCTCAGTACTGTAAGGCAGTAATACTAACCATTACTAATCAACAGGGTTGGAAAAAAAACATTATTATTTTTTTTTAAAAAGAAAAAGCTTTTCCTGCAGCGGGGTACACTGGTTTCTACAGGGAAAACATTGGGGTGTAGAGATGGATCTTGATCCAGGCACCAGCAGACTAAAGCTTTAGACTGTCCCAGGATGCATTGGGGCCTCCTCTATAACCCTGCCTCCAGGTACTGTGAGCTCAGTTTCGAGTTGGTGCCTGCAGAAGCAGATCACTTAACACGGGGGCTGCACTGGTCAGCCCTGAAAAAAGCTTTTAGAAGACTTCAAGGGACGCAGCACTTACATGTCATGGTGACATTCTGTGCTGCATCTCCGTCACCTCCCAAGCGGCGTCGCATACTCCCACTGGCACTGTTCCCGGGTACTTGCGGTTGAGACGCTCCGGCTCTAGGCACACGGTCACAGACGCTCTCCTGGTTCGCGTGGCTGCTACAGAAGGGAGGAGGTAAGAGGGTCCCCCAGGTGGGACCCGTCATTAAATCACGTTCCGGTTGCAGTCTAAGGAGACGGACTGCGACGCTGTCGTGGACACTGTAACAGAGCAGGGACCCCTCTATATCCAACAGGGCATAGGAGTACGGGTCTGATATATTAATATCCACTTTATTAAGACTCCATAGTACCAAATGGTGAGGACCAGCATAGGGGAGAAGGTGCTTGACCTGTAGCCCCTCCCCCAGCTCCGGGCGCCATCTACTGCTGGTGTTCCCGCCCTGGAGCTGCCTCACACTCTCCCTCACTCCCTGACTGAGACGCTGGGCGCCATCTTCTATGATTAGCTGCGACTGGTCTACGGGACTGTAGAGCAAGGTCTCCTCTGTAAATCCGCCTGTACATCAGTGCCTTGATTTTACATACATTTTAAGTATTCTACATGTCAATATTAAGACAGTGTTAGTTAAGAACAAGTGTACCTGTGACAGAATATATTGTACGAGTATTCTGATATACACATCTGGTCTCGGACCGCACATTGTTATATATATATATATATATATATATATAATATATATATATATATATAATCTATCTATCTCGCGCACACACACACTAGACCAGTGCAGTTTTATTGTCTTACTAAGAATAATTATCTGCATTGTCACTGTATGTGCCTGTATCTGCTGTGTGCAGTTCACTTTCAGTGTATCCAGCTATATATATCACTGTATTCTGTAACCTAAGGGACTAGGTGCGTCAGGGTCTCGTATGTAGTGCTGCACAATATTTACCATCAAGTGTATTCTATTGTGTACTCGGTCACATACTACCAGATTTATTCGCTGGTGTTGTGTACTGTGTACGCAGTCACATAGTTCCGGATAAAGACGCTGGTGTTGTGTACTGTCACATACTAGGGGATATATTCGCAGGTAGTGTACTCTTTCTGGCTGTATTGTACTCATACGCTCTGCAGTTACATTCACTAAAATGTCTAACACACAGGGCGGGAAATCCACGGACGCTCTTGTATCATGCAGCGCATGCGCCAGGGAGTTGCTTGAGGGGGAAGCTTTGTATGATGGTCTGTGTAATATGTGCCATACATCTCCCAGTCAACCCGCGGCTGCGGTAACCAATTAGGAGCCACCTTGGGCGGCATTCTCATCTATGCTCAATACGCTTATGACACGCCCCACGCCCCCTATGGGACCTCCTGTGCCATTGCAGCATCATATTGTCCCTATGGTAAATCCGCCTTGGGCGGATAATTTATCTACACAGTTGCAGCAATTGAATCAATCTTTGGTTAGACATAAACCTACCCCACGTCACTCTGGTGTCAAGGGGTCATTTAAGCGGGCCACTTCCTCCTCACAATCCACTAATCTCTCAGAAGATTCTTTTGATGAGGATGGGGAGTATACTGACCCGTCGGACACTGATACCGCTGCTTCTGATGAGGAATCTACAACTCAGATTGATTTCCCTGACCTAGTGGAAGCTATTAAGTAAATTCTACCAATAGATGATGATGTGGATTCCACTAATGTGTCTAAGAAATCTTTTAAGTTTGAATGTCAGAAGGTAACTAAAATATTACCGCATTCTGACCATTTAGTAGACATGTGTCAAGAACCCCTGGTCCTCGCCAGGAAAGAAATTCTGCCTATCTAAAAAGATGGCAGCTCGTTATCCTCTCCCTTCTGAGTTGTGTAACAAGTGGGAAAATTCACCACCTGTGGATTCCCATGTCACCCTTCCCGTGGTGTCATCTATCTCTCTCTGCACATGTTATATCTGCCTCCCCTGCAGTGCACATGGTTTTGCCCAACTGCTAACAAAGTTCCTGCTGCGATCAACTCAAAATTACCCCCATAGTGCACACAGTCAACGGCTGTTTCTGTTTTCAGAGAAGGTCCTGAAACTTCAGGACAGGATCAGATACATCCTCTCTCGTCCAAGAGTGTCGATACACTCGGCGATACAAGTACTAGGCCTCATGGTATCAACGTTCGACATGGTAGAGTATGCTCAATTTCATTCCCGCCCTCTGCAGAGGTTAATCCTTTCCAAGTGGGACGGCCTGCCTCATCAGATCAGTTCTCGCATGATTTCCTTGACTCCGGAGGTTCGTCTGTCGCTGACCTGGTGGCTACAGGACCAGCAGTTGAGCAGGGGCCGTCCCTTCTGGATCCCCAACTGGGTCCTACTGACTACCGACGCCAGTCTGCGGGGATGGGGTGCGGTGCTGGAGTAACACACTTTCCAGGGTCGGTGGACCCAGGAGAAATCTCTCCTCCTTATAAACATTCTGGAATTGCGGGCAGTGTTCAATGCTTTGACTCTTGCCCTGCGTCTGATACAGAACAGGCCTGTTCGAGTACAATCAGACAACGCCACCATGGTGGCATACATAAACCATCAAGGCGGCACTCGAAGCCGAATGGCAATGATGGAAGTGTCAAAAAGCCTTCGTTGAGCGGAACGCCATCTGCCAGCAATATCGGCAGTGTTCATGCCGGGAGTCCTCAACTGGGAAGCGGATTTCCTCAGTCGTCAAGATGTACACGCCGGAGTGGAGTCTTCATCAGGAAGTCTTTCAACTCCTAGTGGACAAGTGAGGTCTACCAGATGTAGACCTGATGGCGTCCTGGCACAATCACAAAGTTCCGGTCTTTGGATTAAGGACAAGGGATCCTCAAGCAGCGTTTGTGGACGCACCGGCAATTCCATGGAACTTTGGGCTGCCCTACGTGTTCCCTCCAGTGTCGCTCCTGCCCAGGGTACTGCGGAAGTTCAAGCAAGAAGGAGGAATACTATTTCTAGTCGCTCCAGCGTGGCCCAGACGGCATTGGTTCTCAGACCTGCAGGGTCTATCAATAGAGCGTCCTCTTCTACTTCCTCAACGCCCCGACCTTCTCGTTCAGGTCCCTTGTGTAGACCTGGCCAGACTGGCTTTGACGGTGTGGCTCTTGAAGCTTCACTCCTAAGGGCCAAGAATTCTCCTAGGCGGTTATCCAAACTATGCTGAAGGCCCACAAACCAGCATCTGCACGTATTTATCATAGGGTCTGGAAGTCTTACTTCACCTGGTGTTCTGCTAAGAATTATGATGCATGCAAATTCAGTACTGCCAGACTTCTGGCATTTCTGCAACAAGGCCTGGATTTAGGCCTTCAACTGTCCTCCCTCAAGGTTCATATCTCTGCATTGTCTGTGTGGCTTCAGAGAAATTGTGTATTCCTGACGTTCATACTTTCACTCAGGGTGTTTTACGGATTCAGCCTCCCTATGTCCCTCCTGTGGCTCTTTTGGGATCTGTCTGTTGTCCTGAATGCCCTGCAAGAGTCCATTTGAACCTCTTGAGTCAGTGGACCTTAAATGGCTCACGGTCAAGGTCCTGTTCCTACTGGCTATTGCCACTGCCAGGAGGGTGTCTGACTTAGGCGCTTTGTCCTGTCGTCCACCTTTTCTGAGTTTTCACCGTGACCGGGTAGTTCTTAGAATTCGCCCTGGTTATCTACCTAAGGTGGTGTCATCTTTCCATCTTAACCAAGGGATTGTGGTTCCAGCTTTTATCTCTTCTGGTTTGTCTTCCAAAGAATGGTCTTTGGATGTGGTACGGGCACTCCGTATTTACATGGGGAGGGCTGCCTCTATTAGGAGGTCAGCTTCTCTTTTTGTACTTTTTGGTTTTCACAAACGTGGCTGTTCTGCGAACAAGCAAACATTGGCCAGATGGATTAGAATGGTGATTGCACAAGCATATGCATAGGCTGGTCTTCTAGCTCCTGCTGCTATTAAAGCCCATTCTACTCGGTCTGTTGAACCTTCTTGGGCGGCCCGTCATTGCGCATCCGCTGAACAATTGTGCAAGGCGGCTACGTGGTCCTCCGTGAACACGTTTATTAGGTTCTATGCCTTTGATACTTCCGTCTCCCAGGATGCTTCCTTTTCGACGCCGGGTTCTAGTACCCGCTACGGCGCGTCCCCTCCCATGAGGAACTGCTTTAGGATATCCCCGATGGTTTCCACAGGGAAACCAATGTACCCTGCTGCAGAAAAGGAGATTTATGGTAAACTTACCATTGTTAAATCTTTCTGTGAGGTACATTGGTTCCACAGGGCGCACACCCTGACGCACCTAGCTTCTATGGGTTTGTATGGCATTAGCCGCTAGTCCCTTCTCCCGTTGTGAGAACGTGGTTCTATGTAACTAACATCTGCCTTCTCTTTTTCCTGCTCCTGCATTGGACTGGTTAACGAAACTGAGCTCACAGTGCCTGGAGGTGGGGTTATAGAGGTGGCCCCAATGCATCCTTGGACAGTCTAAAGATTTAGCCTGTTGGTGCTTCTGATCAAGATCCATCTCTACACCTCAATGTTTTCCCTGTGGAACCAATGTACCTCGCAGAAAGAGATCAATGATAAGTCTGTCATAAATCTCCTTTCTCTATCGTCCTAGTGGATGCTGGGGTTCCTGAAAGGACCATGGGGGATAGCGGCTCCGCAGGAGACAGGGCACAAAAAGTAAAGCTTTAGGATCAGGTGGTGTGCACTGGCTCCTCCCCCTATGACCCTCCTCCAAGCCAGTTAGATTTTTGTGCCCGGCCGAGAAGGGTGCAATCTAGGTGGCTCTCCTAAAGAGCTGCTTAGGAAAGTTTAGCTTAGGTTTTTTATTTTACAGTGAGTCCTGCTGGCAACAGGATCACTGCAACGAGGGACTTAGGGGAGAAGAAGTGAACTCACCTGCGTGCAGGATGGATTGGCTTCTTGGCTACTGGACATCAGCTCCAGAGGGACGATCACAGGTACAGCCTGGATGGTCACCGGAGCCTTGCCGCCGGCCCCCTTGCAGATGCTGAAGTAAGAAGAGGTCCAGAATCGGCGGCAGAAGACTCCTCAGTCTTCTAAAGGTAGCGCACAGCACTGCAGCTGTGCGCCATTTTCCTCTCAGCACACTTCACACGGCAGTCACTGAGGGTGCAGGGCGCTGGGAGGGGGGCGCCCTGGGAGGCAAATGAATACCTATTTTGGCTAAAAATACCTCACATATAGCCTCCGGAGGCTATATGGAGATATTTAACCCCTGCCAGAATCCGTTAAGAGCGGGAGACGAGGCCGCCGAAAAAGGGGCGGGGCCTATCTCCTCAGCACACAGCGCCATTTTCCCTCACAGAAAGGCTGGAGGGAAGGCTCCCAGGCTCTCCCCTGCACTGCACTACAGAAACAGGGTTAAAACAGAGAGGGGGGGCACTAATTTGGCGATATGCTTATATATATATTAAGATGCTATAAGGGAAAACACTTATATAAGGTTGTCCCTATATAATTATAGCGTTTTTGGTGTGTGCTGGCAAACTCTCCCTCTGTCTCTCCAAAGGGCTAGTGGGTCCTGTCCTCTATCAGAGCATTCCCTGTGTGTGTGCTGTGTGTCGGTACGTGTGTGTCGACAGGTAGGAGGACGATGTTGGTGAGGAGGCGGAGCAATTGCCTGTAATGGTGATGTCACTCTCTAGGGAGTCGACACCGGAATGGATGGCTTATTTAGGAAATTACGTGATAATGTCAACACGCTGCAAGGTCGGTTGACGACATGAGACGGCCGACAAACAATTAGTACGGTCCAGACGTCTCAAAAACACCGTCAAGGGTTTTAAAACGCCCGTTTACTTTAGTCGGTCGACACAGACACAGACAGGGACACTGAATCCAGTGTCGACGGTGAATAAACAAACGTATTCCTTATTAGGGCCACACGTTAAAGGCAATGAAGGAGGTGTTACGTATTTCTGATACTACAAGTACCACAAAAGAGGGTATTATGTGGGATGTGAAAAAACTACCATAGTTTTTCCTGAATCAGATAAATTAAATAAAGTGTGTGATGATGCGTGGGTTCCCCCCGATAGAAAATTATGGGCGGTATACCCTTTCCCGCCAGAAGTTAGGGCGCGTTGGGAAACACCCTTTAAGGTGGATAAGGCGCTCACACGCTTATCAAAACAAGTGGCGGTACCGTCTATAGATAGGGCCGTCCTCAAGGACCAGCTGACAAGGCTGGAAAATATAATAAAAAGTATATACACACATACTGGTGTTATACTGCGGCCAGCGATCGCCTCAGCCTGGATGTGCAGAGCTAGGGTGGCTTGGTCGGATTCCCTGACTAAAAATATTGATACCCTTGACAGGGACAGTATTTTATTGACTATAGAGCATTTCTATATATGCGAGATGCACAGAGGGATATTTGCACTCTGGCATCATGAATAAACGCGATGTCCATAACTGCCAGAAGATGTTATGGACACGACAGTGGTCAGGTGATGCAGATTCCAAACGGCACAGTATGGCCGTATACAGGAAGAGGACTTGTTTGGGGTCGGTCCATCGGACCTGGTGGTCACGGCAACTGCTGGAAAATCCACCGTTTTTTACCCTAAGTCACATCTCTGCAGAAAAAGACACCGTCTTTTCAGCCTCAGTCCTCTCGTCCCTATAAGATCATATCTGCCCAGGGATAGAGGAAAGGGAAGAAGACTGCAGCAGGCAGCCCATTCCCAGGAACAGAAGCGTTCCACCGCGTCTGACAAGTTCTCAGCATGGCGCTGAGACCGTACAGGACCCCTGGATCCTACAAGTAGTATCCCGGGGGTACAGATGGGAATGTCGAGACGTTTCCCCTTCGCAGGCTCCTGAAGTCTGCTTTACCAAGTCTCCCTCCGACAAGGAGGTAGTATGGGAAAAAATTCACAAGCTGTATTCCCAGCAGGTGATAATTAAATTACCCCTCCTACTACAGAAAAGGGGTATTATTCCACACTATATTGTGGTACTGAAGCCAGAAGGCTAGGTGAGACTTATTCTAAAAATTTGTTTTTGAACACTTACAAAGGTTCAAATTAAGATGAAGTCACTCAGAGCAGTGATAACGAACCAGGAATAAGGGGACTATATAGTGTCCCGGGACATCAGGGATGCTTACCTCTATGTCCCAAATTTGCCCTTCTCACTAAGGGTACCTCAGGTTCGTGGTGCAGAACTGTCACTATCAGTTTCAGACGCTGCCGTTTGGATTGTCCACGGCACCCTGGGGTCTTTACCAAGGTAATGGCCGAATTGATGATTCTTCTTCGAAGAAAAGGCGTCTTAATTATCCCTTACTTGGACGATCTCCTGATAGGGGCATAGTCCAGGGAACAGTTGGAGGTCGGAGTAGCACTATCTCGGATACTGCTACAATCAGCACGGGTGGATTCTAAATATTCCAAAATCGCAGCTGATCCCGACGACACGTCTGCTGTGCCTAGGGATGATTCTGGACACAGTCCAGAAAAAGGTGTTTCTCCCGGAAGAGAAAGCCAGGGAGTTATCCGAGCAAGTCAGGAACCTCCTAAAAACAGTGCATCATTGCACAAGGGTCCTGGTAAAAATGGTGGCTTCCTACGAAGCAATTCCATTCGGCAGATTTCACGTAAGAACTTTTCAGTGGGATCTGCTGGACAAATGGTCCGGATCGCATCTTCAGATGCATCAGCGGATAACCCAATATCCAAGGACAAGGGTGTCTCTCCTGTGGTGGTTATAGAGTGCTCATCTTCTAGAGGGCAGCAGATTCGGCATTCAGGATTGGATGCTGGTAACCACGGAGCCCAGCCTGAGAGGCTGGGGAGCAGTCACACAAGGAAAAAATTTCCAGGGAGTGTGATCAAGTATGGAGACTTTTCTCCACATAAATATACTGGAGCTAAGGGTAAATTTATAATGCTCTAAGCTTAGCAAGACCTCTGCTTCAAGGTCAGCCGGTATTGATCCAGTGGGAAAAACATCACGGCAGTCGCCCACGTAAACAGACAGGGCGACACAAGAAGCAGGAGGGCAATGGCAGAAACTGCAAGGACTTTTCGCTGGGCGGAAAATCATGTGATAACACTGTCAGCAGTTTTTCATCCCGGGAATGGAAACTGGGAAGCAGACTTCCTCAGCACGACCTCCACCCGGGAGAGTGGAAACTTCATTGAGAAGTTTTTTCCACATGATTGTAAACCGTTGGGAAATACCAAAGGTGGACATGATGGCGTCCCGTCTGAACAAAAAACGGGACAGGTATTGCGCCAGGTCAAGAGACCCTCAGGCAATAGATGTGGACGTTCTGGTAACACCGTGGGTGTACCAGTCGGTGTATGTGTTCCCTCCTCTGCTTCTCATACCTAAGGTGCTGAGAATTATAAGACGTAGAGGAGTAAGAACTATACTCATGGCTCCGGATTGGCCAAGAAGGACTTGGTACCCGGAACTTCAAGAGATGCTTACAGAGGTCTTATGGCCTCTGCCGCTAAGAAGGGACTTGCTTCAGCAAGTACCATGTATGTTCCAAGACTTACCGCAGCTGCGTTTGTCGGCATGGCGATGGAAAGCCGGATCCTAAGGGAAAAAAGGCATTCCGGAAGAGGTCATTCCTACCCTGGTCAAAGCCAGAAAGGAGGTGACCGCACAACATTATCACCACGTGTGGCGAAAATATGTTGCGTGGTGTGAGGCCAGGAAGGCCCCACAAAGAAATTTCAACTCGGTCGTTTCCTGCATTTCCTGCAAACAGGAGTGTCTATGGGCCTCAAATTGGGGTCCATTAAGGTTCAAATTCGGCCCTGTAAATTTTCTTCCAGAAAGAATTGGCTTCAGTTCCTGAAGTCCAGAAGTTTGTCAAGGGAGTATTGCATATACAAACCCCTTTTTTGTGCCTCCAGTGGCACTGTGGGATCTCAACGTAGTTCTGGGATTCCTCAAATCACATTGGTTTAAAACCAGTCAAATATGTGGATTTGAAGCATCTCACATAAAAAGTGACCATGCTCTTGGCCCTGGCCTGGACCAGGCGAGTGTCAAATTGGTGGTTTTTTCTCAAAAAAGCCCATATCTGTTTGTCCATTCGGACAGGGCAGAGCTGCGGACTCGTCCCCAGTTCTCTCCCTAAGGTGGTGTCAGTGTTTCACCTGAACCAGCTTATTGTGGTGCCTTGCACCTACTAGGGACTTGGAGGACTCCAAGTTGCTAGGAGTTGTCAGGGCCCTGAAAATATGTTCCAGGACAGCTGGAGTCAGAAAATCTGACTCGCTGTTTATACTGTATGCACCCAACAAGTTGGGTGCGCCTGCTTCTAAGCAGGCGATTGCTCGTTGGATTTGTAACACAATTCAACTTGCACATTCTGAGGCAGGCCTGCCACAGTCTAAATCGGTTAAGGCCCATTCCACAAGGAAGGTGGGCTCATCTTGGGCGGCTGCCCGAGAGGTCTCGGCATTACAACTCTGCCGAGCAGCTACGTGGTCAGGGGAGAACACGTTTGTAAAATTCTACAAAATTGATATCCTGGCAAAAGAGGACCTGGAGTTCTCTCATTCGGTGCTGCAGAGTCATCCGCACTCTCCCGCCCGTTTGGGAGCTTTGGTATAATCCCCATGGTCCTTTCAGGAACCCCAGCATCCACTAGGACGATAGAGAAAATAAGAATTTACTTACCGATAATTCTATTTCTCGGAGTCCGTAGTGGATGCTGGGCGCCCATCCCAAGTGCGGATTATCTGCAATACTTGTACATAGTTACAAAAATCGGGTTATTATTGTTGTGAGCCATCTTTTCAGAGGCTCCGCTGTTATCATACTGTTAACTGGGTTTAGATCACAAGTTGTACGGTGTGATTGGTGTGGCTGGTATGAGTCTTACCCGGGATTCATAATTCCTCCCTTATTGTGTACGCTCGTCCGGGCACAGTACCTAACTGGCTTGGAGGAGGGTCATAGGGGGAGGAGCCAGTGCACACCACCTGATCCTAAAGCTTTACTTTTTGTGCCCTGTCTCCTGCGGAGCCGCTATCCCCCATGGTCCTTTCAGGAACCCCAGCATCCACTACGGACTCCGAGAAATAGAATTATCGGTAAGTAAATTCTTATTTTTTTTTTTTTTGTTTAAACCGTGTGGTGGGTTTTTTTTTTGTTATTTTTTCATTAATGTTTTAATGGAAACAAAAATGTAATCCTGCTTGTTCTAGTACTGTGAAATATTGCTATGTATTAGCCCAAAATCGAGGCCCCGGCTTGCTGACAGGCTGCAGGCCGCAATCCGCGGGAGCCTCCACGGCGCTCCCCGATTCCGCGGCCGCAGATATTCAGCTACAGGGGAGTCAGGGGGGAACAGTGGAGGGACGGGAGAGGTGAAGAGACGGGTCTGAGCGGGCTAGGAGGGATAAAGGTTTTAATGCTTTGTAACATTAACAATCCAGTTATTAGGGGTGGTATTCATGTGACCGCCGGTCAGCTGACCGACAGTCACATGATCCCCTCCACGAGCCAGACGGCTCACTTTCCCGATGGTCGGCATGCCGACCAACAGGGACTATTTCCACTCGTGGGTGTCCACGACACCCATAGAGTGGGAATAGAACCCGTGGCGACCGCAGGTCGCCACCGAGCCCGCAGCGTGGCGAGCGCAGCGAGCCCGCAAGGGGCTTGCTGCACTCGCCCCTCCCCGCCGGGATCCCTGCGTCAGTAAGCTGACCGGCAGTCAGGTGACCGCCGGTCAGCCATACTACACCCGTTATTAGGCTTTGATATGATTTATTTGAACTCTTTCAATAAAATTTTAGACTAAATATAATTAGAACATGCAAAAGTACTTTTCAGAGAAACGCACAAACACAAAAAAAAGGAGTTAAGCATTAGCACTGGATATGTCACTGGCATTAAACATTTTGAATAAAAACACTAGTTTTATTTAATTTATTAACAGTTTCTTATATAGCGCAGCAAATTCCGTTTGTCTTTACAACTGGACACAATTAGAAGACAAAACCGGGTAAAAACAAACAGTCATAGAGGTAGGAGGGCCCTGCTCGCAAGCTTACAATCTATGGGGAAATAGGCATTGATACACGAGGATAGGTGCTATCTATTGCATACGGTAGTTGTCCACCAGATTGCAAAGGTTTTTGGTGGGCTGCATGATATCACATCGCAGCAGTGATGAACCAGGGTCAGGAGGACGGGAGCGTGAAGAAAGAGAAAATATGTGGGGGATATGTTTGTACTGTACTGTGGGGATGGGTGTAGTATGGTATGCCGGCGGCCGGGCTCCCGGCAGCCAGCATACCAGCGCCAGAATACCAACAGCTGGGAGAGTGCAAATGAGCCCCTTGCAGGCACGTTGGCGAGCTACGCTATTTATTCTCCCTCCAGGGGGGTCGTGGATCCCCAAGAGGGAGAAAAGATGTCTGTATGCCGGGTGTAGGGCTTCCGGCGCTGATATACTGTGCGCCGGGATCCCAACATCGGGCAACCTAAATACAACCCTGTGGGGATATCATTGGATAGGAAAGCTATGAAGGTAATGTGATCGGTTCTGGAATTTGATACGCTTGCCTGAATTACTTGCCAATTTCTGTGCAGTGTAAGCCCACAGCTGTTGTGTGTTTTAACACATATCTCCTGGGTTAAGTGCCCCATGCTTTGGAGTCACCTACAGTATTGCAGTAAGCCCCAGAGGGTGCACTTAACAGCACCCAAGTAAAAATCTGTGTTTTAGGTGCACCCTCTGGGGCTTCACACCGGGGTTGTGACAGTAATTGAATAGATCAAAAAGAGGGTAAAGAAAGATTGCACTGGAGCTTGATGTAAAAGCTGCAGCTGTGCGGAAAGCCTTGTGGCTTAAGTGTACAGTACTGGGTATTTAGGATGATTATTTCTCTAATGTCCTAGAGGATGCTGGGGACTCCGTAAGGACCATGGGGAATAGACGGGCTCCGCAGGAGATAGGGCACTTTAAGAAAGCTTTGGATTCTGGGTGTGCACTGGCTCCTCCCTCTATATCCCTCCTCCAGACCTCAGTTTTACACTGTACCCAGAGGATCAAGGGCGCACTGCAGGGAGCTCTCGAGTTCTTTGCTACAGAAAGCATTTTTGTTTGGATTTTTACTTATTCACAGGGAGCACTGCTGGCAACAGGCTCCCTGCATCGAGGGACTGAGGAGAGAGGGGCAGACCTACTTAACTGATAGGATCTGCTTCCTCGGCTACTGGACACCATTAGCTTCAGAGGGGGTGAACACAGGTTCGTCCTGGGCGTCCACCCCCGGAGCCACGCCGCCGTTCTCCTCACAGAGCCAGAAGAACAGAAGCAAGAAGACGTCTCAGGCGGCAGAAGCCTTCAGCTTCACAGAGGTAATGCACAGCACTGCAGCTGTGCGTCATTGCTCCACATCACCTCACACACTCCGGTCACTGTATGGGTGCAGGGCACGGGGGCGGCGCCCTGGGCAGCAATAATAGCACCTCTTAGATGGCAAATAGGTATATACATGTACAGCTGGGCACTGTACATGTATATAATTGAGCCCCCGCCATTTTACACGATTTTGAGCGGGACAGAAGCCCGCCGCCGAGGGGGCGGGGCTTCTCCCTCAGCACTCACCAGCGCCATTTCTCTCTCCACAGAATGCTGAGAGGAAGCTCCCCGGACTCTCCCCTGCTTACACACTGTGAAGGGAGTTTAAAAAGAGAGGGGGGGGGGCACATAATTGGCGGATAAAGTATAATACAGCGCTGCTGGGGAAAAGCATTCTGTGTTGGTCTCCAGGTTGTTGCGCTGGGTTGTGTGCTGGCATACTCTCTCTCTCTCTCTCCAAAGAGCCTTTCAGGGGATACTGTCTTCAGAAAAAGTTTCCCTGGGTGTGTGCAGTGTGTCGGTACGTGTGTGTCGACATGTTTGATGAGGAAGGCTTGCTTAATGTGGAGGGGGAGTGCTTGAATGTCAGGTCGCCGTCGGCAACGCCGACACCGGACTGGGTTGATATGCTGAAGTCTTGAATGCAAATGTAAATCTCCTGCATAAAAGATTAGACAAGGCTGAAGCTAGGGATCAGTCAGGTAGCCAGTCCGTACCTGTCCCTGTGGTGCCAGGACCTTCAGGGTCTGAAAAGCGCCCCATATCCCAGGTCGCTGACACAGATACTGACTCTAGTGTCGACTATGAGGATGCAAAATTACAGCCGAAGGTGGCAAAAGGTATTAGGTACATGATTATTGCCATAAAAGAGGTTTTGCATATCACGGAGGAACCCCCTGTCCCTGACACGAGGGTTCACATGTATAAAGGGAAAAAGCCTGAGGTCACGTTTCTGTCCTCATTTGAGCTAAGCGAATTATGCGAAAAGGCTTGGGAATCTCCGGATAGGAGACTCCATGTTCCCAAAAGGATTCTTATGGCGTATCCTTTTCCACAGAAGGATCGGATACGATGAGAATCTGCACCTAAAGTAGACAAGGCGCTAATACGCTTATCCAATTAAGGTGGCACTGCCTTCTCCGGATACTGCTTCCCTCAAGGATCCTGCTGATCGCAAGCAGGAAATTACCATGAAGCACATTTACACACATTCAGGAACTATAGTTAGGCCGGCCATGGCGTCGACCTGGGTTTGTAGTGCTGTCGTGGCATGGGCAGACTCCTTATCTACGGAGATGGACACCTTAGATAGGGATACCATTCTAATGACCATGGAGCATATCAGAGATGCTGCCTTGTATATGAGGGATGCTCAGAGAGACATTTGTTTACTAAGCTCTAGAATAAACGCTATGTCTATTTCTGCTAGGCGGCTCTTGTGGACCCGACAGTGGACGGGAGACGCCGACTCAAAGCAGCATATGGAGTCATTGCCTTACAAGGGGAAGGAGTTGTTTGGAGAAGGCCTCTCGGACTTAGTCTCTACGGCTGGTAAATCAAATTTTTTACCTTATGTTCCCCCGCAGCATTCTAAGAAGGTACCACATTGTCAAATGCAGTCCTTTCGTTCCAATAAAAACAAGAAGGTACGAGGATCCTCCTTCGTTGCCAGAGGTAAAGGCAAGGGAAAAAGCTGCACTCTGCTAGTTCCCAGGAGCAGAAGTCCTCCCTACTTCCGCAAAGTCCACAGCATGACGCTGGGGCTTTCCGGGGGGGGGGGGGGGGGGGGGGGGGTCAGATCAAGTGGGGGCACGTCTTCATCTTTTCAGCCACGTCTGGGTTCAATCACAGGTGGATTCCTGGGCAATGGAGATTGTTTCCCAGGGATACAGACTGGAATTCGAAGACATGCCCCCTCGCCGGTTTTTCAAATCTGCTCTGCCGGCTTCCCCGTCAGAGAGGGAGCTAGTGTTAGCGGCAATTCACAAATTGTACATTCAACAGGTGATAATCAAGGTTCCTCATCTCCAGCAAGAAGAGGGTTATTATTCATCCCTGTTTGTGGTACCGAAACCGGACGGTTCGGTCAGACCCATTCTAAATCTAAAATCCCTGAACCTGTACTTGAAGAGGTTCAAGTTCAAAATGGAATCGCTCAGAATGGTCATCGCCAGCCTGGAGGGAGGGGATTGGATGGTGTCCCTGGACATAAAGGATGCGTACCTTCATGTTCCGATTTCCCCCCCCTCACCAGGCGTTTCTGAGATTTGCAGTACAGGATTGTCACTACCAATTTCAGACGTTGCCGTTTGGTCTTTCCACGGCCCCGAGAATTTTCACCAAGGTAATGGCGGAAATGATGGTGCTCCTGCGCAAGCAGGGAGTCACAATTATCCCGTACTTGGACGATCTCCTTATAAAGGCGAGATCTCGGGGAAGTTGCTGGACAGCGTGTCTCTGTCCGTGAAGACGTTGCAGATGCACGGCTGGATTCTCAATTTACCGAAATCCCAGCTAGTACCTGCAACTCGTCTGACCTTTTTGGGCCTGATTCTAGACGCAGACCAAAAAAGAGTTTTTCTTCCGGTGGAGAAGGCTCAGGAGCTCATAGCCCTGGTCAGGAACCCTTTAAAGCCAAAAAAGGTTTCGGTGCATCATTGCACAAAGGTTCTGGGGAAGATGGTGGATTCATACGAGGCCATCCCCTTCGGCAGGTTCCATGCGAGGACTTTCCAATGGGACCTATTGGACAAATGGTCCGGGTCCCATCTACATATGCAGAAACGGATCACCCTGTCTCCGAGGGCCAGGGTATCTCTCCTGTGGTGGCTGCACAGTGCTCACCTCCTAGAGGGTCGCAGGTTCGGCATTCAGGACTGGATCCTGGTGACCACGGACGCGAGCCTCCGAGGTTTGGGGGCTGTCGCACTGGGAAGAAATTTCCAAGGTCTCTGGTCAAGCCTAGAGACTTGTCTCCACATCAATGTCCAGGAGTTAAGGGCCATTTAAAACGCCCTACGCCAGGCGGAGGAATGGCTTCAGAACAAACCGGTTCTGATTCAGTCGGACAATATCACGGCAGGGGCTCATGTAAACCGCCAAGGCGGCACAAGGAGCAGAGTGGCCATGGCAGAGGCGACCAGGATTCTGCGCTGACCGGAAGGCCATGTAAGCGCGCTATCAGCAGTGTTCATCCCAGGGGTGGACAACTGGGAGGCGGACTTCCTCAGCAGGCACGACCTGCATCCGGGAGAGTGGGGACTTCATCAAGAAGTCTTCACACAGGTCGTGGATCGGTGGGGACTGCCTCAAATAGACATGATGGCGCCCATCTCAACAAAAAGCTAAAGAGGTATTGCGCCAGGTCAAGAGACCCTCAGGTGGTAGCGGTAGACGCTCTGGTGACACCATGGGTGTTCAGATCGGTCTATGTGTTTCCTCCTCTGCCTCTCATACCCAAGGTGTTGAGATTAATAAGACTAAGAAGGGTCAGAACAGTTCTCATTGTTCCAGATTGGCCAAGGAGGACTTGGTATCCGTATCTGCAAGAGTTGCTCACAGAAGATCCGTAGCCTCTTCCTCTAAGGCAGGACCTGCTACAGCAGGGGCCCTGTCTGTTCCAAGACTTACCGCGGCTGTGTTTGCCGGCATGGCGGTTGAACGCCGGATCCTAGCTGAAAAAGGGATTCCGGAGGGGGTCATTCCTACCCTGATCAAGGCTAGGAAGGATGTGACATCGAAACATTATCACCGTATATGGCGGAAATTTGTTTCTTGGTGTGAGGCCAGAGCTGCTCCTACGGAGGAGTTCCATTTGGGCCGTCTGCGTCACTTCCTTCAAACGGGAGTGAATTTGGGCCTAAAATTAGGGTCCATAAAGGTCCAAATTTCTGCTTTATCCATTTTCTTTCAAAGAGAATTGGCTTCTCTTCCTGAAGTACAGACTTTTGTGAAGGGAGTGCTGCATATTCAGCCTCCCTTTGTACCTCCGGTGGCGCCTTGGGATCTTAACGTGGTATTAAGTTTCCTCAAGTCACCTTGGTTTGAACCACTGAAAACAGTGGAGTTGAAATACCTCACTTGGAAAGTGGTCATGTTGTTGGCCTTAGCTTCTGCAAGGTGTGTTTCGGAATTAGCGGCTCTATCATATAAAAGCCCATACCTGATTTTTCACGTGGATAGGGCAGAGTTGAGGACTCGTCCTCAATTTCTGCCCAGGGTGGTCTCATCTTTTCATATGAACCAACCTATTGTCGTGCCTGTGGCTACACGGGACTTGGAAGACTCCGAGTTCCTGGATGTGGTCAGGGCTTTGAAGATTTACGTGACCAGAACAGCTAGGATCAGGAAGACTGGAGCTCTGTTTGTTCTGGTATGCGGCCAGCAAGGTTGGCGCTCCTGCTTCAAAGCAGACAATTGCTCGCTGGATCTGTAACACGATTCAGCAGGTGCATTCTTCGGCAGGATTGCCATTGCCTAAATCGGTTAAGGCCCATTCCACTAGGAAGGTGGGCTCTTCTTGGGCGGCTTCCCGAGGGGTCTCGGCACTACAACTGTGCCGAGCTGCTACTTGGTCGGGGTCAAACACCTTTGCAAAGTTCTATAAGTTTGATACCCTGGCTGAGGAGGACCTCCTGTTTGCTCAGTCGGTGCTGCAGAGTCATCCGCACTCTCCCGCCCGTTTGGGAGCTTTGGTATAATCCCCATGGTCCTTACCATCCTCTAGGACGTTAGAGAAAATAGGATTTTACTTACCGGTAAATCTATTTCTCGTTGTCCGTAGAGGATGCTGGGCGCCCGTCCCAAGTACGGACTTCTTCTGCAAGACTTGTATATAGTTATTGCTTACATAAGGGTTATGTTATAGTTGGTCGGTCTTGAACCGAGGCTATGTTACTTGTGATAAACTACCCAGTTAACAGTATGAACAAGTTATACGGTGTGGCTGGTATGAATCTCGCCCTTAGGTTACATAAATCCTTTCCTCGTACTGTTCATATCCTCTGGGCACAGTTTCTCTAACTGAGGTCAGGAGGAGGGACATAGAGGGAGGAGCCAGTGCACACCCAGAATCCAAGGCTTTCTTAAAGTGCCCTATCTCCTGCGGAGCCCGTCTATTCCCCATGGTCCTTACGGAGTCCCCAGCATCCTCTACGGACTACGAGAAATAGTTTTTACCGGTAAGTAAAATCCTATTTCTCTGACGTCCTAGTGGATGCTGGGAACTCCGTAAGGACCATGGGGAATAGACTGGCTCCGCAGGAGACTGGGCACTCTAATAAAGAATTAGATCTACTGGTGTGCACTGGCTCCTCCCTCTATGCCCCTCCTCCAGACCTCAGTTAGAATCTGTGCCCGACTCGAGCTGGTTGCACACTAGGGGCTCTCCTGAGCTCTTAGTAAAGAAAGTATTTATTAGGTTTTTTATTTTCAGTGAGATCTGCTGGCAACAGACTCACTGCTACGAGGGACTTAGGGGAGAGAAGCGAACCTACCTGCTTGCAGCTAGCTTGGGCTTCTAGGCTACTGGACACCATTAGCTCCAGAGGGATCGAACACAGGCCCAGCCTCGGTCGTCCGGTCCCGGAGCCGCGCCGCCGTCCCCCTTGCAGAGCCAGAAGACGGAAGATTCCGAGGAGAAAATCGGCGGCTGAAGACTCCGGTCTTCATTAAGGTAGCGCACAGCACTGCAGCTGTGCGCCATTGCTCCCCATGCACACCACATACTCCGGTCACTGATGGGTGCAGGGCGCTGGGGGGGAGCGCCCTGGGCTGCAATTAGATTACCTTAAAAAGGCTAAAAAAAACACATAATATAGTCTCATAAACTATATATGTGTAAAAATCCCCTGCCTTAATATTGATATAAAGAGCAGGAGAAGCCCACCAAAAAAGGGGCGGGGCTATCTCCCTCAGCACACTGGCGCCATTTTCTCTTCACAGCTCCGCTGGAAGGACGCTCCCCAGGCTCTCCCCTGCAGTTTCCAGGCTCAATAGGGTAAAAAAGAGAGGGGGGGCACTAAATTTAGACGCAATACTGTGTATTATAGCTGCTATAGGGAAAATCACTTTGTGTAGTGTAAATCCCTGTTTATATAGCGCTGTGGTGTGTGCTGGCATACTCTCTCTGTCTCCCCAAAGGACTTTGTGGGGTCCTGTCCTCAGTCAGAGCATTCCCTGTGTGTGTGCTGTGTGTCGGTACGGCTGTGTCGACATGTTTGATGAGGAGGCTTATGTGGAGGCGGAGCAGGTGCCGATAAATGTGATGTCACCCCCTGCGGGGTCGACACCAGAGTGGATGGATATGTGGAAGGTATTAACCGACAGTGTCAACTCCTTACATAAAAGGCTGAATGACGTAACAGCCGTGGGACAGCCGGCTTCTCAGCCCGTGCCTGCCCAGGCGTCTCAAAGGCCATCAGGGGCTCAAAAACGCCCGCTACCTCAGATGGCAGACACAGATGTCGACACGGAGTCTGACTCCAGTGTCGACGACGACGAGACTAATGTACATTCCACTAGGGCTATCCGTTGCATGATTACGGCAATCAAAAATGTGTTGCACATTTCTGACATTAACCCAAGTACCACAAAAAAGGGTATTATGTTTGGGGAGAAAAAACAACCAGTAGTTTTTCCCCCTTCAGATGAGTTAAATGAAGTGTGTGAAGAAGCGTGGGCTTCCCCTGATAAAAAACTAGTGATTTCTAAAAAGTTACTAATGGCGTACCCTTTCCCGCCAGAGGACAGGGTACGTTGGGAGACTTCCCCGAGGGTGGATAAAGCGCTCACACGCTTGTCAAAAAAGGTGGCACTACCGTCTCAGGATACGGCCGCCTTAAAGGAGCCTGCGGATAGAAAGCAGGAGGCTATCCTGAAGTCTGTATATACACACTCAGGTACTATACTGAGACCTGCTATTGCTTCAGCATGGATGTGCAGTGCTGCAGCTGCGTGGTCTGATTCCCTGTCTGATAATATTGATTCGCTTGACAGGGACACTATATTGCTAACCATAGAGCATATTAAAGACGTAGTCTTATACATGAGAAATGCACAGAGGGATATTTGCCGTCTGGCATCTAGAATAAATGCAATGTCCATTTCTGCCAGGAGAGTATTATGGACTCGGCAGTGGACAGGTGATGCGGACTCTAAAAGGCACATGGAGGTTTTGCCTTACAAGGGTGAGGAATTGTTTGGGGATGGTCTCTCGGACCTCGTTTCCACAGCGACAGCTGGGAAGTCGACATTTTTACCCCAGGTTCCCTCACAGCCAAAGAAAGCACCGTATGATCAGGTACAGTCCTTTCGGCCCCAGAAAGGCAAGCGGGTTAAAGGCGCGTCCTTTCTGCCCAGAGGCAGGGGTAGAGGGAAAAAGCTGCACCATACAGCCAGTTCCCAAGAACAGAAATCCTCCCCTGCTTCCACTAAATCCACCGCATGACGCTGGGGCTCCACTGGTGGAGCCAGGTGCGGTGTGGGCCCGTCTCCGGAACTTCAGCGACCGGTGGGTTCGCTCACAGGTGGATCCCTGGGTTCTACAAGTGGTATCTCAGGGATAAAAGCTGGAATTCGAGACGTCTCCCCCTCGCCGTTACCTCAAATCAGCCTTGCTAGCTACTCACCAGGACAGGGAGGTAGTACTGGCGGCAATTCACAAGCTGTACCTCCAGCAGGTGATACTAAAAGTTCCCCTCCTTCAACAGGGACGGGGTTACTATTCCACAATGTTTGTGGTACCGAAACCAGACGGTTCGGTGAGACCCATTCTAAATTTAAAATCCTTGAACACTTATATTAGAAGGTTCAAGTTCAAAATGGAATCGCTCAGAGCGGTTATTGCAAGCCTGGAAGAAGGGGATTACATGGTATCACTGGACATCAAGGATGCGTACCTGCATGTCCCCATTTATCCACCTCACCAGGTGTACCTCCATTTTGTGGTACAAGACTGCCATTACCAATTCCAGACGTTGCCGTTTGGTCTGTCCACGGCACCGAGGGTATTTACCAAGGTAATGGCCGAAATGATGATACTCCTTCGAAAGAAGGGAGTTCTAATTATCCCATACTTGGACGATCTCGTTATAAAGGCGAGGTCCAGGGAGCAGTTGTTGGTCGGAGTAGCACTATCTCAGGAAGTGCTACAACAGCACGGCTGGATTCTGAATATTCCAAAGTCGCAGCTGGTTCCTACGACGCGTCTGCTGTTCCTGGGTATGATTCTGGACACAGAACAGAAGAAGGTGTTTCTCCCGGAGGAGAAGGCCAAGGAGTTGTCATCTCTGGTCAGAGACCTCCTAAAACCAAAACAGGTGTCTGTGCACCACTGCACGCGAGTCCTGGGAAAGATGGTAGCTTCTTACGAAGCAATTCCATTCGGCAGGTTCCATGCAAGGATCTTTCAGTGGGATCTGTTAGACAAGTGGTCTGGATCGCATCTTCAGATGCATCGGCTGATCACCCTGTCCCCGAGGGCCAGGGTGTCTCTACTGTGGTGGCTACAGAGTGCTCATCTACTCGAGGGCCGCAGATTCGGCATACAGGACTGAGTCCTGGTGACCACGGATGCAAGCCTCCGAGGTTGGGGGGCAGTCACTCAGGGAAGAAACTTCCAGGGACAATGGTCAAGTCAGGAGGCTTCCCTACACATAAATATTCTGGAACTAAGGGCCATTTACAATGCCCTAAGTCAGGCAAGACCCCTGCTTCAAAACCAGCCGGTGCTGATTCAGTCAGACAACATCACGGCGGTCGCCCATGTAAACCGACAGGGCGGCACAAGAAGCAGGATGGCGATGGCAGAAGCCACAAGGATTCTCCGATGGGCGGAAAATCATGTGATAGCACTGTCAGCAGTGTTCATTCCGGGAGTGGACAACTGGGAAGCAGACTTCCTCAGCAGGCACGACCTCCACCCGGGAGAGTGGGGACTTCATCCAGAAGTCTTCCAACTGATTGTAAACCGTTGGGGAAGGCCACAGGTGGACATGATGGCGTTCCGCCTAAACAAAAAGCTAAAAAGATATTGCACCAGGTCAAGGGACCCTCAGGCGATAGCTGTGGACGCTCTAGTGACACCGTGGGTGTACCAGTCGGTTTATGTCTTCCCTCCTCTTCCTCTCATACCAAAGGTGCTGAGGATAATAAGAAAAAGAGGAGTAAGAACTATACTCATCGTTCCGGATTGGCCAAGAAGGACTTGGTACCCGGAACTGCAAGAGGTGATCTCAGAGGACCCTTGGCCTCTGCCTCTCAGACAGGACCTGATACAGCAGTGGTCCTGTCTGTTCCAAGACTTACCGCGGCTGCGTTTGACGGCATGGCGGTTGAACGCCGGATCCTGATGGAAAAGGGCATTCTGGTTGAAGTGATTCCTACGCTGATAAAAGCTAGGAAAGATGTGACAGCAAAGCATTATCACCGTATATGGCGAAAATATGTTGCTTGGTGTGAGGCTATGAAGGCCCCTACAGAAGAATTTCAGCTGGGTAGATTTCTGCACTTCCTACAGTCGGGAGTGACTAAGGGCCTACAATTGGGATCCATTAAAGTCCAGATTTCAGCCCTGTCGATTTTCTTTCAAAAAGAACTGGCTTCACTGCCTGAAGTTCAGACGTTTGTTAAGGGAGTGCTGCATATTCAGCCCCCTTTTGTGCCCCCAGTGGCACCTTGGGATCTCAACGTTGTGTTGGATTTCCTAAAATCACATTGGTTTGAGCCACTTCAGACCGTGGATTTAAAATATCTCACGTGGAAAGTGGTCATGCTTTTGGCCTTGGCTTCGGCTAGGCGGGTGTCAGAATTGGCGGCTTTGTCCTGTAAAAGCCCCTATCTGATCTTCCATATGGACAGAGCAGAATTGAGGACGCGTCCCCAATTCCTCCATAAGGTGGTATCAGCGTTTCATTTGAATCAACCTATAGAGGTGCCTGCGGCTACTCAGGACTTGGAGGCTTCCAAGTTGCTGGACGTAGTCCGGGCCCTGAAAATCCGTCTCCAGGACGGCTAGTGTCAGAAAAACTGACTCGCTGTTTATCCTGCATGCACCCAACAAGTTGGGTGCTCCTGCTTCTAAGCAGACTATTGCTCGCTGGATCTGCTCCACGATTCAACTTGCACATTCTGCGGCTGGACTGCCGCATCCTAAATCAGTCAAAGCCCATTCCACGAGGAAGGTGGGCTCTTCTTGGGCGGCTGCCCGAGGGGTCTCGGCTTTACAACTTTGCCGAGCTGCTACCTGGTCGGGATCAAACACGTTTGCAAAATTCTACAAGTTTGATACCCTGGCTGAGGAGGACCTTGAGTTTGCTCATTCGGTGCTGCAGAGTCATCCGCACTCTCCCGCCCGTTTGGGAGCTTTGGTATAATCCCCATGGTCCTTACGGAGTTCCCAGCATCCACTAGGACGTCAGAGAAAATAAGATTTTACTCACCGGTAATTCTATTTCTCGTAGTCCGTAGTGGATGCTGGGCGCCCGTCCCAAGTGCGGATTGTCTGCAATACTTGTATATAGTTATTGCCTAACTAAAGGGTTATTGTTATGAGCCATCTGTTCGTGAGGCTCAGTTGTTATTCATACTGTTAACTGGGTATAGTATCACGAGTTGTACGGTGTGTTTGGTGTGGCTGGTATGAGTCTCACCCAGGATTCCAAATCCTTTCCTTATTGTGTCAGCTCTTCCGGGCACAGTTTCCCTAACTGAGGTCTGGAGGAGGGGCATAGAGGGAGGAGCCAGTGCACACCAGTAGATCGAATTCTTTCTTAGATTGCCCAGTGTCCTGCGGAGCCCGTCTATTCCCCATGGTCCTTACGGAGTTCCCAGCATTCACTACGGACTACGAGAAATAGATTTACCGGTGAGTAAATTCTTATTTATACCAATTTTTTGGGGACAAAAAAAAAAAAAAGTCAGATTCAACATAATGCATGGCGCAGGTCACTCGTATCGGTCTTTGCCTATGTACCCTAGATTGGGCTACATTTTCCTCCATCGGACTACAGTTTCCCCAATCTTTTTGTTTTTAGTTTGCTTATAGTTTACTAGGCATTTAGGATTGTTTTTGTGCTGCTAGGTCGCAAAGTCCTAGCATATTTCGGTATGCTAAATAGGTTCAGTTATTTGGCACATCTTGAGGTTAGGTGTATGTGGGCCCATTAGTACAATCTTATAATAAGTGAAAGCTCCTACCCCTATTTGCAGAAGAGTGAAATATCAGCGCAATGAGGCTGAGGGAGAAATGACAGCTTTATTTTATCAAGCAGACACATATCAGCACTGAAGTTGTAAAAAAATGTGCACATGAATCTACAGCTGTTTCAAACAAATATTGATACCTTCTTTGACTTTCACTAGTTTTTATATTAACATTTTTTCCCTACTTTTTGTCTTTCAGTTTCATCATCTATAGAAGTGAATGAGCACATGCTCATAGTGGAGACTATGCCCTAACATCCATAGTAGACAGTTGGAGCTGGAACAGGTTGGGTGATGTTTTTGTAAATAAGAACGTGTACTCTATGCACGATCACTGTATGGCAAATACTAGACATTTCAGTAATGTATTAAGGGTGCATGACTTTGTTTCAGAGGTAATAGCCCATAATATTTCTTAAACAGCTAAAGTATGTATGTATGTATGTATGTATGTATGTATGTATGTATGTATGTATGTATGTATGTATGTATGTATGTATGTATGTATATTAAGGCCAGCGAGTAAGACAGCAGGTTGGATACTAGGCGGTTGGGGGCTACGGAATCTGCTCTAAGCAACAGTAGACTGCTCCAGAAACTGCACCTGCAGCTAGTTGCAAGAAGGGGAAATTTGCAAATCCACACAGTAATCACTTAAAATGCATAGGAATGTGTAATAGTATACACAGTGCAACCACATGTATGTAATACATACACATAACCATACAAAAAGAGAAACTGCATTTGTAACAGACTAAACTATTTGGTATATTACCTATCTTATTTGTGCATTAAAATAAGCTACCTATACACACAAAACAACAATAGAACAATAATATTGACAATTGTAGTGGCCAACCAAAAAAAAAAAAAAAATTACTATAAAACTCAGTAGTACTTAGGAAAATATATTTGGTTATACATCAGTGTATCAGTTGTTTGCAACCATCAAAACTGAGTGTAGCAAAAATATTAATCTCTTAAAGAATAACGGTATCTTGAACGTTTACAGTATCTCCAGTGTGCCAGAATGTGTAACACAGTACTCGTATGGAAGAAATGAGTAATGCTGGCATACTGTAACCGATGGTTCTAGAAAACTTGACTACCTCCCACCACATCCCTTTTTGGCCTGGGCTGTGAGAGAAACTGGTTGGATGATGAAATTCAGTAATAACTAATAGGAAGTTGTGTTTTGGAAAAGGGAAACAAGCAGGTTACTTGCACTAGTCAACATATTTATATTAAGCAATTTGTTGCTGAGTTAGATTTAATTTCTCTGACGTCCTAGTGGATGCTGGGAACTCCGTAAGGACCATGGGGAATAGACGGGCTCCGCAGGAGACTGGGCACTCTTAAAAGAAAGATTAGGTACTATATCTGGTGTGCACTGGCTCCTCCCTCTATGCCCCTCCTCCAGACCTCAGTTAGAATCTGTGCCCGGCCAGAGCTAGATGCACCTAGTGGGCTCTCCTGAGCTCACTAGAAAAGAAAGTATTTGTTAGGTTTTTTATTTTCAGTGAGATCTGCTGGCAACAGACTCACTGCTACGAGGGACTGAGGGGAGAGAAGCAAACCTACCTGCTTGCAGCTAGCTTGTGCTTCTAAGGCTACTGGACACCATTAGCTCCAGAGGGATCGAACACAGGGCCCGACCTCGATCGTCCGGAGCCGCGCCGCCGTCCCCCTTGCAGAGCCAGAAGACGGAAGATAAAGATGAAAAACGGCGACTGAAGACTCCTGTCTTCATTAAGGTAGCGCACAGCACTGCAGCTGTGCGCCATTGCTCCCATAGCACACCACACACTCCGGTCACTGTTGGGTGCAGGGCGCTGGGGGGGGGGCGCCCTGGGCAGCAATTAGTTAACCTTTTTGGCACAAATAGCACATAATACAGTGTATAACACTGTATATGTGCAAAAACCCCCGCCATTAACATTATAAAAAGCGGAAAAGCCCGCCGATGAGAGGGCGGGGCTATCTTCCTCGGCACAGCCAGCGCCATTTTCTCTTCACGGCTCCGCTGGAAGGACGCTCCCCAGGCTCTCCCCTGCAGTATCCAGTACAACAAGGGTAAAAAAGAGAGGGGGGGCACATAAATTTAGGTGCAATTTGTGTTAATAAGCAGCTATTAGGAAAAATCACTCAGTATAGTCAAAATCCCTGTTATATAGCGCTGTGGTGTGTGCTGGCATTCTCTCTCTCTGTCTCCCCAAAGGACTTTGTGGGGTCTTGTCCTCAGTCAGAGCATTCCCTGTGTGTGTGCGGTGTGTCGGTACGGCTGTGTCGACATGTTTGATAAAGAGGGCTACGTGGAGGCGGAGCAGGAGCCGATAAGTGTGATGTCGCCCCCTACGGGGGCCGACACCGGAGTGGATGGATATGTGGAAGGTATTAACCGACAGTGTCAACTCTTTACATAAAAGGTTTGATGACGTAACAGCCTTGGGACAGCCGGCATCTCAGCCCGCGCCTGCCCAGGCGACTCAGAGGCCATCAGGGGCTCAAAAACTCCCGCTAGCTCAGATGGCAGACACAGATGTCGACACGGAGTCTGACTCCAGTGTAGACGAGGATGTGACAAATGTACAGTCCACAAGGGCCATCCGATGCATGATTACGGCAATGAAAAATGTGTTGCACATTTCTGACATTAACCCGGTTACCACTAAAAAGGGTATTATGTTTGGGGAGAAAAAGCAGCCAGTGACTTTTCCCCCATCTGATGAATTAAATGAATTGTGTGAAGAAGCGTGGTGTTCCCCTGATAAGAAACTAGTGATTTCTAAGAGGTTACTGATGGCGTACCCTTTCCCGCCAACGGATAGGTTACGCTGGGAGACATCCCCTAGGGTGGACAAGGCGCTCACACGATTATCTAAAAGGGTGGCACTGCCGTCTCAGGATACGGCCGCCCTAAAGGAGCCTGCAGATAGAAAGCAGGAGGCTATCCTGAAGTTTGTATATACACACTCAGGTACTATACTGAGACCTGCTATTGCTTCAGCATGGATGTGTAGTGCTGCAGCAGCATGGTCTGATACCCTGTCAGACAACATTGATACGCTCGACAGGGATGCTGTTTTGCTAACCATAGAGCATATAAAGTACGTCGTCTTGTATATGAGGGATGCACAGAGGGACATTTGCCGGCTGGCATCTAGAATTAATGCAATGTCCATTTCTGCCAGGAGAATATTATGGACTTGGCAGTGGACAGGTGATGCTGATTCTAAAAGGCACATGGAGGTTTTGCTTTATAAGGGTGAGGAATTGTTTGGGGACGGTCTCTCGGACCTCGTATCCACAGCAACAGCTGGGAAGTCGACTTTTTTTTACCTCAGGTTCCCTCACAGCCCAAGAAAGCACCGTATTATCAAGTACAGTCCTTTCGGCCTCAGAAAGGCAAGCGGGTCAGAGGCGCATCCTTTCTGCCCAGAGGCAGGGGTAGAGGAAAAAAGCTGCACCAGACAGCCAGTTCCCAGGAACAAAAATCCTCCCCTGCTTCCACTAAGTCCACCGCATGACGCTGGGGCTCCACAGGTGGAGCCAGGTGCGGTGGGGGCGCGTCTCCGGAACGTCAGCGACCAGTGGGTTCGCTCACAGGTGGATCTCTGGGTTCTACAAGTGGTATCTCAGGGATACAAGCTGGAGTTCGAGGCGACTCCCCCTCACCGTTACCTCAAATCAGCCTTGCCAGCGGCTCCCAGGGAAAGGGAGGTAGTACTGGCGGCTATTCACAAGCTGTACCTTCAGCAGGTAATAATCAAGGTTCCCCTCCTTCAACAGGGACGGGGTTACTATTCCACAATGTTTGTGATACCGAAACCAGACTGTTCGGTGAGACCCATTCTAAATTTAAAATCCTTGAACACTTATGTAAGGAAGTTAAAGTTCAAAATGGAATCGCTCAGGGCGGTTATTGCAAGCCTGGAAGAGGGGGATTTTATGGTGTCGCTGGACATCAAGGACGCTTATCTGCATGTCCCCATTTACCCACCTCACCAGGAGTACCTCAGGTTTGTGGTACAGGACTGTCATTACCAATTCCAGACGTTGCCGTTTGGTCTGTCCACGGCACCGAGGGTATTTACCAAGGTAATGGCCGAAATGATGATACTCCTTCGGAAGAAGGGAGTTATAATTATCCCGTACTTGGACGATCTCCTTATAAAGGCGAGGTCCAAGGAGCAGTTGTTGGTCAACGTAGCACTTTCTCGGGAAGTGCTGCAACAGCACGGCTGGATTCTGAATATCCCAAAGTCGCAGCTGATTCCTGCGACGCGTCTGCTGTTCTTGGGCATGATTCTGGACACAGAACAGAAGAAGGTGTTTCTCCCGGTGGAGAAGGCCCAGGAATTGTCATCTCTGGTCAGGGACCTCCTGAAACCAAAACAGGTGTCGGTGCATCACTGCACGCGAGTCCTGGGAAAGATGGTAGCTTCATACGAAGCAATTCCCTTCGGCAGGTTCCATGCAAGGATCTTTCAGTGGGATCTGTTAGACAAGTGGTCCGGATCGCATCTTCAGATGCATCGGCTGATCACCCTGTCCCCGAGGGCCAGGGTGTCTCTGCTGTGGTGGCTGCAGCAGGCTCATCTTCTCGAGGGCCGCAGATTCGGCATACAGGACTGGGTCCTGGTGACCACGGATGCAAGCCTCCGAGGTTGGGGGGCAGTCACTCAGGGAAGTAACTTCCAAGGACAGTGGTCAAGTCAGGAGACTTCCCTTCACATAAATATTCTGGAACTAAGGGCCATTTACAACGCCCTGAGTCAAGCAGAACCCCTGCTTCAAAACCAACCGGTGCTGATTAAGTCAGACAACATCACGGCGGTCGCCCATGTAAACCGCCAGGGCGGCACAAGAAGCAGGATGGCAATGGCAGAAGCCACAAGGATTCTTCGATGGGCGGAGAATCACGTGCTAGCACTGTCAGCAGTGTTCATTCCGGGAGTGGACAACTGGGAAGCAGACATCCTCAGCAGGCACGACCTCCACCCGGGAGAGTGGGGACTTCATCCAGAAGTCTTCACGCTGATTGTAAATCGTTGGGAACGGCCACAGGTAGACATGATGGCGTCCCGCCTCAACAAAAAGCTAAAAAGATATTGCGCCAGGTCAAGGGACCCTCAGGCGATAGCTGTGGACGCCCTGGTGACACCGTGGGTGTACCAGTCGGTTTATGTGTTCCCTCCTCTTCCTCTCATACCCAAGGTACTGAGGATAATAAGAAAGAGAGGAGTAAGAACTATACTCATCGTTCCGGATTGGCCAAGAAGAACTTGGTACCCAGAACTACAAGAAATGATCTCCGAGGACCCATGGCCTCTGCCGCTCCGACAGGACCTGCTGCAGCAGGGGCCCTGTCTGTTCCAAGACTTACCGTGGCTGCGTTTGACGGCATGGCGGTTGAACGCCGGATCCTAACGGAAAAGGGCATTCCAGATGAAGTGATTTCTACGCTGATAAAGGCTAGGAAAGACGTGACAGCACAACATTATCACCGTATATGGCGAAAATATGTTGCTTGGTGTGAGGCCAGGAAGGCCCCTACAGAGGAATTCCAGCTGGGTCGATTCCTGCACTTCCTACAGTCAGGAGTGACTATGGGCCTTAAATTAGGATCCATAAAGGTCCAGATTTCGGCCCTATCTATTTTCTTTCAAAAAGAACTGGCTTCACTGCCTGAAGTTCAGACGTTTGTTAAGGGAGTGCTGCATATTCAGCCCCCTTTTGTGCCTCCAGTGGCACCTTGGGATCTTAACGTTGTGTTGGATTTCCTGAAATCCCACTGGTTTGAGCCACTTAAGACCGTGGAGCTAAAATATCTCACGTGGAAAGTGGGCCTTAGCTTCGGCTAGGCGTGTCAGAATTGGCGGCTTTGTCGTGTAAAAGCCCTTATCTGATCTTCCATATGGACAGGGCAGAATTGAGGACTCGTCCCCAATTTCTCCCTAAGGTGGTATCAGCGTTTCATTTGAACCAACCTATTGTGGTGCCTGCGGCTACTCGGGACTTGGAGGACTCCAAGTTACTAGATGTAGTCCGGGCTTTGAAAATCTATGTAGCCAGGACGGCTGGAGTCAGGAAAACTGACTCGCTGTTTATTCTGCATGCGCCCAACAAGCTGGGTACTCCTGCTTCAAAGCAAACTATTGCGCGCTGGATCTGTAACACGATTCAGCAAGCTCATTCTGCGGCAGGATTGCCGCATCCTAAATCAGTAAAAGCCCATTCCACAAGGAAGGTGGGCTCTTCTTGGGCGGCTGCCCGAGGGGTCTCTGCTTTACGGCTTTGCCGAGCTGCTACTTGGTCGGGTTCAAACACATTTGCTAAGTTCTACAAGTTTGATACCCTGGCTGAGGAGGACCTTGCCTTTGCTCATTCGGTGCTGCAGAGTCCTCCGCGCACTCCCGCCCGTTTGGGAGCTTTGGTATAATCCCCATGGTCCTTACGAAGTTCCTAGCATCCACTAGGACGTCAGAGAAAATAAGAATTTACTCACCGGTAATTCTATTTCTCGTAGTCCGTAGTGGATGCTGGGCGCCCGTCCCAAGTGCGGACTTTCTGCAATACATGTATATGGTTATTGCTTAAATAAAGGGTTATTGTTATGAGCCATCTGTTACTGAGGCTCAGTTATTGTTCATACTGTTAACTGGGTATGGTTATCACAAGTTATACAGTGTGGCTGGTATGAGTCTTACCCTGGATTCCAAATCCTTTCCTAGTAATGTCAGCTCTTCCGGGCACAGTTTCCCTAACTGAGGTCTGGAGGAGGGGCATAGAGGGAGGAGCCAGTGCACACCAGATATAGTACCTAATCTTTCTTTTAAGAGTGCCCAGTCTCCTGCGGAGCCCGTCTATTCCCCATGGTCCTTACGGAGTTCCCAGCATCCACTACGGACTACGAGAAATAGAATTACCGGTGAATAAATTCTTATTTTCTCTTAAATTTTTGCCAGAAAAGTATTGTTTGTTTCTCTTACGTCCTAGAGGATGCTGGGGACTCCGTGAGGACCATGGGATATAGACGGGCTTCGCAAGAGACATGGGCACTATAAAGAACTTTAGAATGGGTATTCACTGGCTCCTCCCTCTATGCCCCTCCTCCAGACCTCAGTTAGATCCTGTGCCCAGAGGAGACTCTGTGCATTACAGGGAGCTCTCCTGAGTTTCTCTGAAAAGAGTTTTGTTAGGTTTTTTATTTTCAGGGAGCACTGCTGGCAACAGGCTCCCTGCATCGTGGGACTGAGGAGAGAGAAGCAGACCTACTTAAGTGATAGGCTCTGCTTCTTAGGCTACTGGACACCATAAGCTCCAGAGGGAGTCGGAACGCAGGTCTCCCCTCGCTGTTCGTCCCAGAGCCGCGCCGCTGTCCTCCTCGCAGAGCCGGAAGATAGAAGCCGGGTGAGTATAAGAAAAGAAGACTTCAAGGCGGCAGAAGACTTCAGGTCTTCCCTGAGGTAAGCGCGCAGCGGTAACGCTGCGCGCCATTGCTCCCACACAACACACACTAGCAGGCACGGATGGGTGCAGGGCGCAGGGGGGGGGTGCCCTGGGCAGCAATATAAACCTCTAAGTCTGGCACAGGAGCATTATAGGCTGCGGAGGCAGAAGTTATATAAATCCCCCGCCAGTATTATAAAATTGAGCTTGACCGAAGCCCGCCGCTGGAGGGGGCGGAGCTTGGTCCCACAGCACTAACCAGCACCATTTTCTCCATGGAGCACTGTAGAGACGCTGGCTCCCCGTACTCTCCCCTGCTGAACACGGTGACACAGGGCAATAAAGAGGGGGGGGGGGGGGGGGGGCACTTGTGAGGCGCAGTGAGTGTATTATACATAATTATATATTCAGGGAATTTGTTTTCCAGTGTCAGTTGGCGCTGGGTGTGTGCTGGCATACTCTCTCTCTGTCTCTCCTAAGGGCCTTATTGGGGGACTATCTCCAGATACATATCCCTGTGTGTGGGGGTGTCGGTACGAGTGTGTCGGCATGTCTGAAGCGGAAGGCTCATCTAAGGAGGAGTTGGAGCAGATGGGTGGTAGTCATGTGACCGCCGGTCGGCTGACCGACAGTCACATGACCTCCTCCGTGAGCCCGACGGCTCACTATCCCGATGGTCGGCATGCCGACCAACAGGGACTATTTCCACTCGTGGGTGTCCACGACACCCATAGAGTGGGAATAGAACCCGTGGCGACCGCAGGTCGCCACCGAGTCCGCAGCGTGGCGAGCGCAGCGAGCCCGCAAGGGGCTTGCTGCACTCGCCCCTCCCCGCCGGGATCCCGGCATCGGTATGCTGCCGGGATCCTGGCGTCGGTAAGGTGACCGGCGGTCAGGAGACCGCCGGTCACCCGTACTACACCCGGAGCAGATGATTGTGGTGTCTCCGTCGGCAACGCCGACACCTGATTGGTTGGACATGTGGAATGTTTTAAATGCAAATGTGACCTTATTGCATAAGAGGTTGGACAAAGCAGAGTCTAGGGAAAAAACAGGGCGTCAATCCATGGCTTTAAATGTGTCACACGGCCCTTCAGGGTCTCAAAAACGTTCTCTATCCCAAATAGCAGACACTGATACCGACACGGATTCTGACTCCAGTGTCGACTACGATGATGCGAGGTTACACCCAAGGGTGGCCAAAAGTATTCATTATTTGATTATTGCAATAAAAGATGTTTTGCATATCACAGATGACCCCTCTGTCCCTGACACGAGGGTGCGCATGTATAAGGAAAAGAAACCTGAGGTAACCTTTCCCCCATCTCATGAGCTGAACGAGTTATTTGAAAAAGCTTGGGAAACTCCAGACAAAAAACTGCAGATTCCCAAGAGGTTTCTTATGGCGTATATTTTCCCTGCACAGGACAGGTTATGGTGGGAATCCTCGCCCAGGGTAGACAAGGCTTTAACGCGCTTGTCCAAGAAGGTGGCGCTAACGTCTCCCAACACGGCAGCCCTCAAGGATCCTGCAGATCGCAGACGGGAAACTACCTTAAAATCTATTTATACACATACGGGGGCTTTACTCAGACCGGCGATAGCATCGGCATGGGTATATAGAGCGTTTGCAGCTTGGACAGATACCTTGTCCGCTGACATTGAGACCCTAGATAGGGATACCATTTTATTGACCTTAGGTCACATTAAAGACGCAGTCTTATATATGAGAGACGCTCAGAGACGTGGGGCTGTTAGGTTCAAGAGCCAACGCCATGGCGATTTCTGCTAGGCGAGCCCTGTGGACCCGCCAATGGACTGGGGATGCCGACTCGAAGCATATGGAGGTTTTACTTTACAAAGGTGAAGTTTTATTTGGGGGAAGGTCCACAGCTACCGCGGGTAAATCTACTTTTTTGCCTTTTTTGTTCCCCCACAGCAAAAGAAAACTCCACAATATCAGATGCAGTCCTTTCGGTCGCATAAGTCCAGAAGAGGTCGGGGCTCATCCTTCCTCGCCAGAGGTAAGGGTAGAGGGAAAAGAACGCCTGCTTCGGCTAGCTCCCAGGAACAGAAGTCCTCCCCGGCTTCTACTAAATCCACCACATGACGCTGGGGCTCCACTGAGGGAGTCCGCACCGGTGGGGGCACGTCTTCGGCTCTTCAGCCAGGTCTGGGTTCTGTCAGACGTGGATCCTTGGGCGATGGAAATTGTATCCCAGGGCTACAAACTAGAATTCGAAGAGGTGCCCCCTCGCCGATTTTTCAAATCGGCCTTGCCGGCTTCTCCCCCAGAGAGGGCAGTAGTGTTAGCTGCAATTCAAAAGCTGTGTCAACAGCAAGTGATTGTCACGGTTCCCCTAGCCCAACAGGGAAAAGGGTACTATTCAACCCTGTTCGTGGTCCCGAAGCCGGATGGCTCGGTCAGACCCATTTTAAATCTGAAATCCCTAAACCTGTACTTGAAAAGGTTCAAATTCAAGATGGAATCGCTCCGGGCAGTGATCTCCAATCTGGAAGGGGGGATTTTATGGTGTCGCTGGACATAAAGGATGCATACCTTCATGTCCCCATATATCCTCCTTATCGTGAGTACCTGAGATTCGCTGTACAGGACTGTCATTACCAGTTTCAGACGTTGCCGTTTGGGCTTTCCACGGCCCTGAGGATTTTCACCGAGGTGATGGCGGAGATGATGGTGCTCCTGCGCAGGCAGGGAGTCACAATTATCCCGTACTTGGACGATCTCCTGATAAAAGCGAGATCGAGAGTTCAATTGCTGAAAAGCGTGTCACTCTCCCTCAGAGTGCTACAACAGCACGGTTGGATTCTAAATCTGCCAAAGTCGCAATTGATTCCAACGACTCGACTATCATTCCTAGGCATGGTTCTGGACACGGAACAGAAGAGGGTTTTTCTCCCATTGTAAATAGCCCAGGACCTCCAGAACATGGTCAGAAACCTGCTAAAACCAAAAAGAGTGTCTGTTCATCAATGCACTCGAGTTCTGGGAAAAATGGTGGCAGCCTACGAGGCCATCCCCTTCGGCAGGTTTCATTCGAGGACATTTCAGTGGGACCTTCTGGACAAGTGGTCTGGGTCCCATCTACAAATACATCAGAAGATAAGCCTGTCCCCCAGGGCCAGGGTGTCGCTCCTGTGGTGGCTGCAGAGTGCTCACCTTCTAGAGGGTCGCAGATTCGGCATTCAAGACTGGGTTCTGATAACCACGGACGTGAGCCTCCGAGGATGGGGAGCAGTCACGCAAGGAAGGAATTTTCAGGGACTGTGGTCAAGCCAGGAGGCTTGTCTACACATCAACATACTGGAATTAAGGGCCATATACACGGCCTACGACAAGCGGAGAATCTTCTTCGCGACTTACCGGTTCTGATTCAATCAGACAACGTCACAGCCGTGGCTCATGTAAACCGCCAAGGCGGGACAAGGAGCAGAGTGGCAATGGCGGAAACCACCAGGATTCTGCGCTGGGCAGAAAATCACGTAAGCGCTCTGTCAGCGGTATTCATTCAGGGAGTGGAAAACTGGGAAGCGGACTTCCTCGGCATACACTATCTCCATCCAGGAGAGTGGGGACTTCATCAAGAATTCGGCTGGAAGCCATCGGCTGGGAATGCTTCCATAGAAGTGCTGACATAAAAGTGTTATTATAATAATAGCGTTATACCTGCGTTAAGTTATATCATCAGCTGTTATCGATTGTGAACCAACTCCTCATCACTCCTTGTCCTCAACAGGTACGATTCGTGGAACTACACATACCAGCAAGTTGTACTGCATCTGCTGATTATCTCAAATGAATACCATGATTGCATAGTTTAGATACGATTCGTGGAACTACACATACCAGCACGTTGTACTGCATCTGCTGATTATTTCAAATGAATACCATGTGCAGTATCAACTCATACGTGTAATGTATGCTATGTTCTTCCCCCTTCGTATGCTATGTATTCCCCCTTCATGTTGCTGCATGGCGATGCATTGTACCACAAAGAATTCCTAGTGTACGTGAGTACACCTGGCCAATAAAGCTGATTCTGATGATTGCATAGTTTAGGTACATTGAGAGAGTGTTTTTTTTTTTTTTTTTTGGTTTGTTTTTTTAACTGTGTAAAGATTTAGTTGGCTGTCTTATTGGTATGTAATGCCTGTTTGTGTAAGTTAATTTATTGCCTTAGTTTGAAGTGGGATTGTATTGGGAAGGAGTTTGCAATCATTGCATTCACATGGAAATTGTTCCTATTTAAAGTCTAGTATTCGGCTGGAAGCCATCGGCTGGGAGTGCTTCCATAGAAGTGCTGACATTAAAAAGTGTTGTTATAATATTAGCGTTATACCTGCATTAAACCGAAGGAGAACAGAAGGAAAACAACACACCAAAACTGACATATGAACTGCCTTAATGCCTCAAAAGTATGTAATTCATCTTATGCATATTATCTGTCTTTTAAACTAAGAAAAGACATCCCCAATCTGCTCACTACAGTTCTCTATTATAATGCAAACTCATGTATGTTCTTCATGTAATGAATTGCTTGTAATTGGCTTTGCATGTGTGGGGAAGTTGTTCAGTGAAACCGTTTTATTACTGCATGCTGTCTGGTGTTTACCTCCTTTGGCCATTTGTGGACAGGTGTACTATATCTTTTCATTTAGTGAGGTGTAGTCGTGGTGTAAAGGACAGAGTGTGATTCCTGATTGGGAGGGGGGGAACAAACAAACACTGAACAACATCACCAAGCAGGTAATTTCAACTTTAAACTTGTTATTTTTTGTACTGTCTGGACATGGCTACTAATAACAGATGCACAGACAAAATTCTTAAAGCTATGTGTGCAAATGCTAGGAGCTTAGGAGACAAAATTCCAGAGCTAATTGCGATAATGACAAGGGATAACCTGGATATTGTCGCAATTACTGAGTCATGGTGCAATGAGAATCATGACTGGGACATAGCTATACCAGGATACAATTTATTTAGGTAGGATAGAATGGGAAGAATAGGAGGAGGGGTAGCAATGTATGTGAAAAAAGCATAAATGCTACTTTAATACAAAATGTTGAGGACAAAACTGAGGCCCTTTGGGTCACCACGGAAACTGGGGAGAAGGACATTATTCGCATTGGGGTGATCTATAGACCACCAGGCCAGGGGCAGGATTTGGACAGGAACCTATTGTTGGACATCTCTAAAATGGCTTTAAAGGGAGAAGTTATAATCATGGGATACTTTAATTTACCTGATGTTAATTGGGAGGGGTCCTTTGCAAGTTCAGCTACAAGTGGCAAATTTCTACATTCCTTACAGGGAGCATCTCTCAAGCAATTGGTGAGGGAGCCCACTCGCAAAGACTCAATATCAGATTTGATTCTTACAAATGGTGACAGGATATCAGACATATATGTGGGTGAGCACCTGGGATCCAGTGATCATCAAGCAGTATGGTTTAGTATAAAGACAGGATCCAACTCCTGTCACAGAAAAACAAAGGTGTTGGATTTTAGAAATGCTGACTTTGCAAAAATGGGGAGATGTTTCAGTGATTCATTGGCGGGCTGGAGGAATTTGGAAGGAGTGCAGGAGAGATGGGAAAAAACTGAAAAGTGCAACACTAAGGGCAACAGACCTTTGTATCAAAAGGGTTAGGAAAAGCACCAGGAAAAGGAAGCCAATGTGGTTCACAAAAGAAGTATCAACTAGTGTGAAAGCAAAAAACATGGCTTTTAGGAAATACAAACAGACTCAAAATAATAATGACAAAGAGGTGTATCTTGACAGACGGAAGGATGCTAAGAAAGTGATCAGACGTGCAAAGGCAGAAGCTGAGGAGACAATGGCCCAGTCGGTAGATAAAGGGGGCAAAACTTTTTTTAAGTATATAAATGAAAGGAGAAAATCAAATGGAGGAATAATAAGACTTAAGACAGAGAGTGAGCATTTGGTGGAGGGAGACGAGGCAATAGCAGATCACCTAAATAATTATTTTTGCTCCGTATTTACTACAGAAGGAGAAGGGAAGGGGCCACAGTTATGTTGCAAGGACATTCATAAAAATAAGGTAGATGAAAGTACATTTACAGAGGAGAAGGTCCTAACTGAACTTTCAAAACTAAAAGTGGATAAATCAATGGGGCCAGATGGTATACACCCAAGGATATTAAAAGAGCTAAAAGATGTGCTGGTGGCACCATTAACAGAATTATTTAACCAGTCACTAAATACAGGTGCCATTCCAGAGGACTGGAAAAGAGCAAATGTAGTTCCATTGTACAAAAGTGGAAGCAAGGAAGAAGCAAGTAACTACAGACCAGTAAGCCTTACATCAGTAGTAGGGAAAGTAATGGAAAAACTACTAAAAGAAAGAGTTGTGGAATATCTTAAATCAAACAACTTACAGGATCCAAAACAGCATGGATTTACTGGTGGGAGATCATGCCAAACAAATCTTATTGACTTTTTTGACTCTGTGATGAAAATAATAGATCAAGGGGGAGCTGTAGATGTAGCATATCTAGACTTTAGTAAGGCATTTGACACTGTCCCACATCGCAGACTGCTAAATAAACTTGAAAGTGTGGGGGTAGATTATAGAATAGTTAAATGGATAAGAACCTGGTTGCAGGATAGGAAACAGACAGTTGTAGTTAATGGAGTGCAATCTATGGAGGGAAATGTTACCAGTGGAGTACCCCAGGGATCTGTACTCGGACCAGTTCTCTTTAATATCTTGTTGGTGACATTGCAAATGGTATTGAAGGGAAAGTATGCCTTTTTGCAGATGATACAAAGATATGCAACAGGGTAGACACACCAGGAGGGGTAAAACAAATGATTGATGACCTAGCTAGGCTTGAAAAATGGTCAAGAACATGGCAACTACGGTTTAATGCTAAAAAATGCAAAATCATGCACTTGGGTCTCAAAAACCCAAAGGCTAAATATAGTATCAAGGGTACTATAATGGAAACTACTGAGGAGGAAAGGGATTTAGGAGTCACTAGTTCAAGTGACTTAAAGGCAGGAAAGCAATGCAACAAAGCAATGAGAAAGGCAAGTCAGATGCTTGGTTGCATAGGGAGAGGAATCAATAGCAGGAAAAGAGAAGTAATAATGCCACTGTATAGGTCATTGGTGCGGCCTCATCTGGAATACTGTGTCCAGTTCTGGAGACCATATCCCCTGAAGGATATAAATACATTAGAGAGTGTACAAAGAAGGGCAGCTAAAATGGTGCATGGCCTACATCACAAAACTTACCCGGAAAGGCTAAAAGATCTTAAAATGTATAGTATGGAGGAGAGAAGGGAAAGGGGAGACATGATAGAAACCTTCAAATATACCAAAGGTTTTAACAAAGTTCAGGAGGGAAACCTTTTTCAAAGGAAGAGAAGTATTAGAACTCGAGGACATACACTGAAACTGGAGGGAGGCAGGTTCAGGGGAAATTTAAGGAAAAATTATTTCACAAAAAGGGTAGTGGATAAGTGGGATAGCCTCCCATCAGAGGTGGCAGAGGCTAAGACTGTGGAGCAGTTTAAACATGCTTGGGATAGGCATGTAAATATCCTTACAAGGAATTAAGGTTCAAAGAGGGTTGCGATTACCTAAAGGATAAAAAAAATGGGCAGACTAAATGGGCCAAGTGGTTCTTATCTGCCGTCAAATTCTATGTTTCTAAGAAGTCTTTGCAGAGATAACAAGTCTTTGGTGACTTCCTCAAATAGACATGATGGCATCACGCCTCAACAAGAAGCTTCGGAGGTATTGTGCCAGGTCAAGGGACCCTCGGGCAGCGGTGGACGCCCTGGTGACACCATGGGTGTTTCAGTAGGTCTATGTGTTCCTTCCCCTTGAGAATCATAAGACGAAAAAGAGTACAGACAATACTCATTGTTTCAGATTGGCCTCGAAGGGCCTGGTATTCAGATCTTCAGGAAATGCTCACAGAAGATCCGTGGCCTCTTCCTCTCAGGGAGGACCTGTTGCAGCAGGGACCCTGCGTGTTCCAAGACTTACAGCGGTTACGTTTGACGGCATGGCGGTTGAACACCGAATCCTAGCGGGGAAGGGTATTCCGGAAGATGTCATACCTACTCTGATGAAGGCTAGGAAGGAAGTGACGGCGAAACATTATCACCGTATCTGGAGGAAATATATATCTTGGTGTGAAGCCGAAAATGCTCCTATGGAAGGTTTCCACTTGGGCCGTTTACTCCAATTTCTACAGACAGGAGTGGATATGGGCCTAAAGCTAGGCTCCATTAAGGTACAGATTTCGGCCCTATCTATATTCTTCCAGAAGGAATTGGCTTCTCTCCCAGAAGTCCAAACTTTTGTAAAGGGAGTGCTACACATCCAACCTCCTTTTGTGGCACCATGGGACCTTAACGTGGTGTTACAGTTCCAAAAATCTCACTGGTTTGAACCTCTTCAAACAGTTGAATTAAAGTTTCTCACTTGGAAAGTGGTCATGTTGTTAGCTTTGGCATCGGCAAGGCGGGTGTCCGAATTGGCGGCCTTATCTCATAAGAGCCCCTATCTCATTTTCCATGAGGATAGAGCAGAGTTGAGGACTCGTCCTCAATTTTTGCCTAAGGTGGTGTCATCGTTTCATATGAACCAACCTATTGTGGTGCCTGTGGCTACCGGAGACTTGGAGGATTCCAAATCCCTTGATGTGGTCAGGGCCTTAAAAATTTACATAGCCAGGACGGCTCGAGTTAGGAAAACAGAGGCAATGTTTGTCCTGTATGCAGCCAACAAGGTTGGCACTCCTGCTTCTAAACAGACTATTGCTCGCTGGATCTGTAACACGATTCAGCAGGCTCATTCTACGGCTTGATTGCCGTTACCAAATTCTGTAAAGGCCCATTCCAATAGGAAGGTGGGTTCTTCTTGGGCGGCTGCCCGAGGCGTCTCGGCCTTACAGCTTTGCCGAGCAGCAACTTGGTCGGGTTCAAACACTTTTGCAAAATTCTTCAAGTTTGATACCCTGGCTGAGGAGGACCTCATGTTTGCTCAATCGGTGCTGCAGAGTCATCCGCACTCTCCCGCCCGGTCTGGAGCTTTGGTATAATCCCCATGGTCCTTACGGAGTCCCCAGCATCCTCTAGGACGTAAGAGAAAATAAGATTTTAAACCTACCGGTAAATCTTTTTCTCCTAGTCCGTAGAGGATGCTGGGCGCCCGTCCCATTGCGGACATATTTCTGCATGACTTGTATATAGTTCTTGCTTACATAAGGGTTATGTTACAGTTAAGATCAGTCGTTGACTGATACTGTTTGTTCATTCTGTTAACTGGTTGCGTATATTCCAGGTTATATGGTGTGGATGGTGTGGGCTGGTATGAATCTTGCCCTTAGATTACAAAATTCTTTCCTCGTACTGTCCGTCTCCTCTGGGCACAGTTTCTCTAACTGAGGTCTGGAGGAGGGGCATAGAGGGAGGAGCCAGTGCACACCCATTCTAAAGGTGTTTATAGTGCCCATGTCCCCTGCGGAGCCCGTCTGTACCCCATGGTCCTTACTGAGTCCCCAGCATCCTCTACGGACTAGGAGAAAACGATTTACCGGTAGGTTTAAAATCGTATTTTTTTTTTTTATTATTTTTTTTTCCCTTTTAATGGGATGTTGACCTTTCTAGAACAGTAACTCCTTACGGAACAACTAAACACCAATGTTAAAATTTTCAAATATAATCTATGTAGAGTACATTCATCATTGTAAAGCATTGGTTTTATTGCAGCTACGTTAGCATGTTATGGGGGTATCCAATTAGAGACGATCCGTTTTCGGCGGATAAAAACAGACTGATATCGCACTTAGTGATCACGGTATCCTATTACAGGCCGTTTTCATTGGCCGAAAACGGACCCGCGATTGCGCAGAAACAGATGAGAATGGGGATAAATCCCCTAGCCCCATGTATTATCGCGTCAGCTGCTTATCGCAGATTATCCTTTGGGTGCCTGAGGTATAAACTGTGATAAGCACCAGCATCTGGGCTAATAGGATAGCCCCCGGCGATACACTTACCTGCAGTCATTGTCAATCATTTATAATTTAAAACCTAGTGTTTAGTAGAGTGCTGCTGAAATGGTTGGAACTATATTAGATGTTTCTGAGAATACAGTATGTGGTAACATAGTGTTTAAGCTAATCGAAGCCATGCCTTTCTCCTGATCAGACAGGTGCCTTTTGGTGAAACTTTCTCTTAAGGTTTGAACATGTATGCATGGGACGCCCAAAAGTAGACTGACTGTAGGGTTTGTGTGTAATCTTTAATAACGCTTCACTGTGGAGAACAATGTAATGACACTTAAAGGATTGTGTGTCATTGCATTGGCCCCTGTGTATCCTGGTATTTACAAATAAAAAATAATTTTTGCAGGTATCGTTCATTCTTTTTCTTCCTTTAATTGCTTTATACAATTAGCGCAACTCCAAAATTCAGATATTTAGCTCTCCTGACCAAATGTAAAGTGAATCTAATGATATCCATTTAGCGGTTACTATTCTACAAAGTATTGGTTGACAGTGCTGCATTGTTTGTGAGGTCTAAAGCTAGCTAATACTAGAGCCTTTTTTTTTTTTTTTTTTTTTTTTTTTTTTTTTTTATTGGAACAACAGTGGCATGAATTTCCTGCCAGTTGAAGGCCCTGATATCTGTGCTACACAATTAGGGTTTTTTGGGGTTGTGGTTTTTTTTTTTTTTTTTTTACTATTCTCTGATGGATTTGCATTATCTGCAAAGGAGGATTGATTAGTTACGAAAATTGTAAGAAATCTGATCAAATCATCGAGAATAGGGTCAATCCAAAACACAAGCTTATTACCCGATTATTGGTCAATCGCTCCAGTTACTGTATTGGTTTTTAGATTAACTCTGTTCTCCAGTGCATCTATCTTACAAAGAGAATCCATTGCTCAGTACACGTGTACGTTAAGTGCAGTGTAGAGACCCAGGTCCATGTCATACTGCATTACATAACCTTAACATGCATTAAACAAGGTCTAGTACAAAGTATTAGCATGGAGTTGGGGAATGTATGTGTACAGATGTGTTCACAATATAGGAGTGTAACGTGTGTACGACAGTCACTTTCCATACAACACTGAATAACAGCATGGGCGTTTCAAGATGGTCTGACTTGGACCGAAATGATTACATGCCTTGTAGTAAGATTACTGTGCCTGGACATCTTCCAGCCAAAACAATAGGATTTGTGAGCTCGTTCACTCAACAAAATATGCTGTGCATGTGCTTTGGCTGTGCTGACCATATGATAGTATACAATGTGCTGACATTGTTATCTATAATTACAATGTCTGCACTATTTTCAGTGGTCTGAATATCCACAAGCACGGGTCAACAGCTCTGTGGTATGAACTATCCCTGGTTGTCTTGGCCATCTAAATTTCATGTTGTTGGAAAGTTTGTTACCGAGGTACACACTTTGTTATTCATTATGTAAGAAACTATTTGAATGTCAAATTTATGTTTGTGACCAGCACGATTTGTGTTCTGCATTTTAAAGCATGGCATACTTATATAATTTACAGAATTACATTTAGCCTTATATGGATATAAATATACCGATGTGTCCTTGTACATCTAACCTCAATACGCAATGTATCACGTCTGGTGAGAGTGAGCCGCCAGGTCCCGTGCAATTTGCTAGAGTCAGGAGTACTTTCTTGCAAAAATACGCCTTAGTTACAACACAGTGCGACTGGGACGCATGAGGAGTCTAATTTGAAGTGACACTTGTATACTGTGTGTGACAGTCTGTTTACTGAACAAATCTGCGGCTGCTACATTGTAGCTCTAAATATACCGACTCATTAGAACACAATATACAAAGTGATCGCAAAAATTTGCTATGGCGCGTATTTTACCCGAAAACAGCCACTTGTGATCCACATTTTAGAAGATGAGCAGGTCCCACAGGACGCGCTCATCTGTATCTGTGTCATCGCCTAGCCAGTCAGCGGCACACAGGTGGTGACTGGCTGTTTCCCCAGCCAATCACCTCCTGTAGTCTCCAGCCAATAATAGCCTGCAGTGTCTCCCTTCATTGCCCGCTATACTAGTCCAGCACGCTTGGAATCCTCCTCCCTGCTGCGCACTGACCCTGGGCTCCGCCGCCAGCACCAAGAAACCGGCCCCGCTCACCCGGCACAGCACCGCCTCCTCCACGCTGTGTGGGGTGGTGGATGGGCTTGCTGTAGGCGGTTCCAGCGTTGGGGTGGTCTTCAGATGGCCGGCCTCCCGGCGACCACCATACCGGCGCCGGAATCCCAACCGCCAGCGTACCGACATCTTTTCTCCCTCTTGGGGGTCCACGTAGCGTTGCGCGCCACCGTGCCCGCAGCGTGGCGAGCGCAGCGAGCCTGCAAGGGGCTCATTTGCGCTCGGCCGGCGGTCGGGATTCTGGCGCCAGTATGCTGGTCGCCGCGACCCCAACCGCCGGCAAACCATACTACACTTCCAGCATTGCTGTCTGCAGGGGGATCCTGAGGGGCTGAGTCTGCATTGTGTATAACGTGCTCTACCTGGTGCATTGTGTATAACGTGCTCTACCTGGCGCATTGTGTATAACGTGCTCTACCTGGTGCATTGTGTATAATGTGCTCTACCTTGGCGCATTGTGTATAACGTGCTCTACGTGGCGTATTGTGTATAACGTTCTCTACCTGGTGCATTGTGTATAACGTGCTCTACCGGGTGCATTGTGTATAACGTGTTCTACCTGGTGCATTGTGTATAACGTGCTTTACCGGGTGCATTGTGTATAACGTGTTCTACCGGGTGCATTGTGTATAACGTGTTCTACCGGGTGCATTGTGTATAACGTGTTCTACCTGGTGCATTGTGTATAACGTGTTCTACCTGGTGCATTGTGTATAACGTGTTCTACCTGGTGCATTGTGTATAACGTGCTCTACCTGGTGCATTGTGTATAACGTGCTCTACCTGGTGCATTGTGTATAACGTGCTCTACCTGGTGCATTGTGTATAACGTGTTCTACCTGGTGCATTGCGTATAACGTGCTCTACCTGGTGCATTGTGTATAACGTGCTCTACCTGGTGCATTGTGTATAATGTGCTCTACCTGGTGCATTGTGTAGAACGTGCTCTACCTGGTGCATTGTGTAGAACGTGCTCTACCTGGTGCATTGTGTAGAACGTGCTCTACCTGGTGCATTGTGTAGAACGTGCTCTACCTGGCGCATTGTGTAGAACGTGCTCTACCTGGCGCATTGTGTAGAACGTGCTCTACCTGGCGCATTGTGTAGAACGTGCTCTACCTGGCGCATTGTGTAGAACGTGCTCTACCTGGCGCATTGTGTAGAACGTGCTCTACCTGGCGCATTGTGTAGAACGTGCTCTACCTGGCGCATTGTGTAGAACGTGCTCTACCTGGCGCATTGTGTAGAACGTGCTCTACCTGGCGCATTGTGTAGAACGTGCTCTACCTGGCGCATTGTGTAGAACGTGCTCTACCTGGCGCAAAGTGTGTAAGCGGCACTACTGTGTGGTGTAATGCGAATTGGCACTATTATGTGGCCATGCCCCTAAATTTTTGCTTTGCATCTTGAGCGCACACTGTCTATACTTTGAAATCTAGGAGGTGGAGCACCAATTCACTTTCTCTATCGTCCTAGTGGATGCTGGGGTTCCTGAAAGGACCATGGGGAATAGCGGCTCCGCAGGAGACAGGGCACAAAAAGTAAAGCTTTAGGATCAGGTGGTGTGCACTGGCTCCTCCCCCTATGACCCTCCTCCAAGCCAGTTAGATTTTTGTGCCCGGCCGAGAAGGGTGCAATCTAGGTGGCTCTCCTAAAGAGCTGCTTAGGAAAGTTTAGCTTAGGTTTTTTATTTTACAGTGAGTCCTGCTGGCAACAGGATCACTGCAACGAGGGACTTAGGGGAGAAGAAGTGAACTCACCTGCGTGCAGGATGGATTGGCTTCTTGGCTACTGGACATCAGCTCCAGAGGGACGATCACAGGTACAGCCTGGATGGTCACCGGAGCCTTGCCGCCGGCCCCCTTGCAGATGCTGAAGTAAGAAGAGGTCCAGAATCGGCGGCAGAAGACTCCTCAGTCTTCTAAAGGTAGCGCACAGCACTGCAGCTGTGCGCCATTTTCCTCTCAGCACACTTCACACGGCAGTCACTGAGGGTGCAGGGCGCTGGGAGGGGGGCGCCCTGGGAGGCAAATGAATACCTATTTTGGCTAAAAATACCTCACATATAGCCTCCGGAGGCTATATGGAGATATTTAACCCCTGCCAGAATCCGTTAAGAGCGGGAGACGAGGCCGCCGAAAAAGGGGCGGGGCCTATCTCCTCAGCACACAGCGCCATTTTCCCTCACAGAAAGGCTGGAGGGAAGGCTCCCAGGCTCTCCCCTGCACTGCACTACAGAAACAGGGTTAAAACAGAGAGGGGGGGCACTAATTTGGCGATATGCTTATATATATATTAAGATGCTATAAGGGAAAACACTTATATAAGGTTGTCCCTATATAATTATAGCGTTTTTGGTGTGTGCTGGCAAACTCTCCCTCTGTCTCTCCAAAGGGCTAGTGGGTCCTGTCCTCTATCAGAGCATTCCCTGTGTGTGTGCTGTGTGTCGGTACGTGTGTGTCGACAGGTAGGAGGACGATGTTGGTGAGGAGGCGGAGCAATTGCCTGTAATGGTGAGGTCACTCTCTAGGGAGTCGACACCGGAATGGATGGCTTATTTAGGAAATTACGTGATAATGTCAACACGCTGCAAGGTCGGTTGACGACATGAGACGGCCGACAAACAATTAGTACGGTCCAGACGTCTCAAAAACACCGTCAAGGGTTTTAAAACGCCCGTTTACTTTAGTCGGTTGACACAGACACAGACAGGGACACTGAATCCAGTGTCGACGGTGAATAAACAAACGTATTCCTTATTAGGGCCACACGTTAAAGGCAATGAAGGAGGTGTTACGTATTTCTGATACTACAAGTACCACAAAAGAGGGTATTATGTGGGATGTGAAAAAACTACCATAGTTTTTCCTGAATCAGATAAATTAAATAAAGTGTGTGATGATGCGTGGGTTCCCCCCGATAGAAAATTATGGGCGGTATACCCTTTCCCGCCAGAAGTTAGGGCGCGTTGGGAAACACCCCTTAAGGTGGATAAGGCGCTCACACGCTTATCAAAACAAGTGGCGGTACCGTCTATAGATAGGGCCGTCCTCAAGGACCAGCTGACAAGGCTGGAAAATATAATAAAAAGTATATACACACATACTGGTGTTATACTGCGGCCAGCGATCGCCTCAGCCTGGATGTGCAGAGCTAGGGTGGCTTGGTCGGATTCCCTGACTAAAAATATTGATACCCTTGACAGGGACAGTATTTTATTGACTATAGAGCATTTCTATATATGCGAGATGCACAGAGGGATATTTGCACTCTGGCATCATGAATAAACGCGATGTCCATAACTGCCAGAAGATGTTATGGACACGACAGTGGTCAGGTGATGCAGATTCCAAACGGCACAGTATGGCCGTATAAAGGAAGAGGACTTGTTTGGGGTCGGTCCATCGGACCTGGTGGTCACGGCAACTGCTGGAAAATCCACCGTTTTTTACCCTAAGTCACATCTCTGCAGAAAAAGACACAGTCTTTTCAGCCTCAGTCCTCTCGTCCCTATAAGATCATATCTGCCCAGGGATAGAGGAAAGGGAAGAAGACTGCAGCAGGCAGCCCATTCCCAGGAACAGAAGCGTTCCACCGCGTCTGACGAGTTCTCAGCATGGCGCTGAGACCGTACAGGACCCCTGGATCCTACAAGTAGTATCCCGGGGGTACAGATGGGAATGTCGAGACGTTTCCCCTTCGCAGGCTCCTGAAGTCTGCTTTACCAAGTCTCCCTCCGACAAGGAGGTAGTATGGAAAAAAAAAAAAAAAAAAAAATTCACAAGCTGTATTCCCAGCAGGTGATAATTAAATTACCCCTCCTACTACAGAAAAGGGGTATTATTCCACACTATATTGTGGTACTGAAGCCAGAAGGCTAGGTGAGACTTATTCTAAAAAAATTTTTTTTGAACACTTACAAAGGTTCAAATTAAGATGAAGTCACTCAGAGCAGTGATAACGAACCAGGAAGAAGGGCACTATATAGTGTCCCGGGACATCAGGGATGCTTACCTCTATGTCCCAAATTTGCCCTTCTCACTAAGGGTACCTCAGGTTCGTGGTGCAGAACTGTCACTATCAGTTTCAGACGCTGCCGTTTGGATTGTCCACGGCACCCCGGGGTCTTTACCAAGGTAATGGCCGAATTGATGATTCTTCTTCGAAGAAAAGGCGTCTTAATTATCCCTTACTTGGACGATCTCCTGATAGGGGCATAGTCCAGGGAACAGTGGGAGGTCGGAGTAGCACTATCTCGGATACTGCTACAATCAGCACGGGTGGATTCTAAATATTCCAAAATCGCAGCTGATCCCGACGACACGTCTGCTGTGCCTGGGGATGATTCTGGACACAGTCCAGAAAAAGGTGTTTCTCCCGGAAGAGAAAGCCAGGGAGTTATCCGAGCAAGTCAGGAACCTCCTAAAAACAGTGCATCTTTGCACAAGGGTCCTGGTAAAAATGGTGGCTTCCTACGAAGCAATTCCATTCGGCAGATTTCACGTAAGAACTTTTCAGTGGGATCTGCTGGACAAATGGTCCGGATCGCATCTTCAGATGCATCAGAGGATAACCCAATATCCAAGGACAAGGGTGTCTCTCCTGTGGTGGTTATAGAGTGCTCATCTTCTAGAGGGCCGCAGATTCGGCATTCAGGATTGGATGCTGGTAACCACGGAGCCCAGCCTGAGAGGCTGGGGAGCAGTCACACAAGGGAAAAATTTCCAGGGAGTGTGATCAAGTATGGAGACTTTTCTCCACATAAATATACTGGAGCTAAGGGTAAATTTATAATGCTCTAAGCTTAGCAAGACCTCTGCTTCAAGGTCAGCCGGTATTGATCCAGTGGGAAAAACATCACGGCAGTCGCCCACGTAAACAGACAGGGCGACACAAGAAGCAGGAGGGCAATGGCAGAAACTGCAAGGACTTTTTGCTGGGCGGAAAATCATGTGATAACACTGTCAGCAGTTTTTCATCCCGGGAATGGAAACTGGGAAGCAGACTTCCTCAGCACGACCTCCACCCGGGAGAGTGGAAACTTCATTGAGAAGTTTTTTCCACATGATTGTAAACCGTTGGGAAATACCAAAGGTGGACATGATGGCGTCCCGTCTGAACAAAAAACGGGACAGGTATTGCGCCAGGTCAAGAGACCCTCAGGCAATAGATGTGGACGTTCTGGTAACACCGTGGGTGTACCAGTCGGTGTATGTGTTCCCTCCTCTGCTTCTCATACCTAAGGTGCTGAGAATTATAAGACGTAGAGGAGTAAGAACTATACTCATGGCTCCGGATTGGCCAAGAAGGACTTGGTACCCGGAACTTCAAGAGATGCTTACAGAGGTCTTATGGCCTCTGCCGCTAAGAAGGGACTTGCTTCAGCAAGTACCATGTCTGTTCCAAGACTTACCGCAGCTGCGTTTGTCGGCATGGCGATGGAAAGCCGGATCCTAAGGGAAAAAAGGCATTCCGGAAGAGGTCATTCCTACCCTGGTCAAAGCCAGAAAGGAGGTGACCGCACAACATTATCACCACGTGTGGCGAAAATATGTTGCGTGGTGTAAGGCCAGGAAGGCCCCACAAAGAAATTTCAACTCGGTCGTTTCCTGCATTTCCTGCAAACAGGAGTGTCTATGGGCCTCAAATTGGGGTCCATTAAGGTTCAAATTCGGCCCTGTAAATTTTCTTCCAGAAAGAATTGGCTTCAGTTCCTGAAGTCCAGAAGTTTGTCAAGGGAGTATTGCATATACAAACCCCTTTTTTGTGCCTCCAGTGGCACTGTGGGATCTCAACGTAGTTCTGGGATTCCTCAAATCACATTGGTTTAAAACCAGTCAAATATGTGGATTGAAGCATCTCACATAAAAAGTGACCATGCTCTTGGCCCTGGCCTGGACCAGGCGAGTGTCAAATTGGTGGTTTTTTCTCAAAAAAGACCATATCTGTTTGTCCATTCGGACAGGGCAGAGCTGCGGACTCGTCCCCAGTTCTCTCCCTAAGGTGGTGTCAGTGTTTCACCTGAACCAGCTTATTGTGGTGCCTTGCACCTACTAGGGACTTGGAGGACTCCAAGTTGCTAGAAGTTGTCAGGGCCCTGAAAATATGTTCCAGGACAGCTGGAGTCAGAAAATCTGACTCGCTGTTTATACTGTATGCACCCAACAAGTTGGGTGCGCCTGATTCTAAGCAGTCGATTGCTCGTTGGATTTGTAACACAATTCAACTTGCACATTCTGAGGCAGGCCTGCCACAGTCTAAATCGGTTAAGGCCCATTCCACAGGGAAGGTGGGCTCATCTTGGGCGGCTGCCCGAGAGGTCTCGGCATTACAACTCTGCCGAGCAGCTACGTGGTCAGGGGAGAACACGTTTGTAAAATTCTACAAATTTGATATCCTGGCAAAAGAGGACCTGGAGTTCTCTCATTCGGTGCTGCAGAGTCATCCGCACTCTCCCGCCCGTTTGGGAGCTTTGGTATAATCCCCATGGTCCTTTCAGGAACCCCAGCATCCACTAGGACGATAGAGAAAATAAGAATTTACTTACCGATAATTCTATTTCTCGGAGTCCGTAGTGGATGCTGGGCGCCCATCCCAAGTGCGGATTATCTGCACTACTTGTACATAGTTACAAAAATCGGGTTATTATTGTTGTGAGCCATCTTTTCAGAGGCTCCGCTGTTATCATACTGTTAACTGGGTTTAGATCACAAGTTGTACGGTGTGATTGGTGTGGCTGGTATGAGTCTTACCCGGGATTCAAAATTCCTCCCTTATTGTGTACGCTCGTCCGGGCACAGTACCTAACTGGCTTGGAGGAGGGTCATAGGGGGAGGAGCCAGTGCACACCACCTGATCCTAAAGCTTTACTTTTTGTGCCCTGTCTCCTGCGGAGCCGCTATTCCCCATGGTCCTTTCAGGAACCCCAGCATCCACTACGGACTCCGAGAAATAGAATTATCGGTAAGTAAATTCTTATTTTCTACCGAAGGGCACCAAAATGTCTAGTTACAGCTCTGGTGCAGGGTGTCCTACATGCTACACAGCCCAGCAGCATTGTTACCCCCCGTCCTCCCCTTTCAACACTTTTGTACTGTCCAAATCAAGTCTGTATTTTTATGTTTGAATCATTTTAATAAGATTAATAAGAACCTTCGTTCCGATGGGACCCAGAAAAGGACTAGTAGGACCCCAATTTTTTGGGCTCAGCGTGACCACGGAGTGTCATATATCAAAGAAATCCGCACAGTCTCCACGTGTGTCTTAGTCGCATTGCGACAGACGCAAAATAGACGCCCAATGATGAGTCTCACGGGACCTTGACAGCAAGAGTGGCTGTTCAACGCAACTGCAGCAATAATGTTTGAGGACACATCTATATAGTGTTTGTTTGTTGCTCCAAGGTTGGTAAGAGACAAATATTCTATTTCTAACTTGAAGAAAGAAAATGTATTGTAAGTTCCATAGAAAGTTCAGTGAATCAGCCAGGAGTTCAGCATGCGTGAATGTGTTTTGAGATTGTGATAATCACATGGAGCTAGTCATATGATGAATAGATCTTCAAAGGGTTATATGCAAGGAAAAGGGCACAGGAAGTTTGCTTCAGATTCCAAGCACAAAATACCACATTTTTTTTTACTTTTTAAAATGTACTCAATGGAGACTCAAATGTTGCCCGATGATCAGAGCATGATAGTGGCTAGTAACAGACTTATTTAATGGCCTGCCTTGTCCAGCCACTTAGAGAGAAGATATTTAGCAGTGACTGGTCAGTGTGTTGTGTGGTCTATTTTGGGTGTTTTTGTTTGGGCTCCACAGGAGGCCTCTAACATGCTGTATACTTTTGTGTGTTAAGTGGGTTCACTTGAGAATCGTACAATAAAGAGAACTTTCTCTTACGTCCTAGAGGATGCTGGGGACTCCGTAAGGACCATGGGATAGACGGGCTACACAGGAGACATGGGCACTTTAAGAAAGACTTTAGGTATGGGTGTGCACTGGCTCCTCCCTCTATGCCCCTCCTCCAGACCTCAGTTTGATACTGTGCCCAGAGGAGACTGGGTGCATTACAGGGAGCTCTACTGAGTTTCCTGTCAAAGTATTTTAGTTAGGTTTTTTATTTTCAGGGTGCCTGCTGGCAACAGACTCCCTGCATCGAGGGACTGAGGAGAGAGAAACAGACCTACTTCTGTGAGTTTCAAGGCTCTGTTTCTTAGGCTACTGGACACCATTAGCTCCAGAGGGATTGGTACGCAGGTCTCACCCTCGCCGTCCGTCCCAGAGCCGCGACGCGTCCTCGTAGAGCCGGAAGATAGAAGCCGGGTGAGTATGAGAAGAAAAGAAGACTTCAGAGGCGGCAGAAGACTTTTTGATCTTCACAGAGGTAACGCACAGCAGTAAAGCTGTGCACCATTGCTCCAATACACCTCACACACGACAGTCACTGTAAGGGTGCAGGGGGGGCGCCCTGGGCAGCATATAAACCTCTCCTTTGGCAAAAATACATATATACATGTACAGCTGGGCACTGTACATGTATATAAAGAGCCCCCGCCAGTTTTTTAAGATTTTTGAGCGGGACAGAAGCCCGCCGCCGAGGGGGCGGGGCTTTTCCCTCAGCACTCACCAGCGCCATTTTCTCCACAGCACAGCGCTGAGAGGAAGCTCCCCGGACTCTCCCCTGCTTACTCACGGCCCCCAACCCGGAGTTCCAGATCCCCTGACGAGCGCTGGCCGCAAGTACAGAGAGGACCGAGGAAGAAGCACTGCAGGCGCCTGCAGCAACATCGCGACCGCGGGGAAAGGCTGACACACCGCCCAAGGTGAAAACATCAGGAGTCCCGAACGGGACGAAGACATGTAAGTGAGAGACCTTTTTACAAACATCGGACCCAAAGAAACTCACTTGCCAATACCCGGATCCACATATAGAAATCCTACCCCCTTTTTTTGCCGCAGAAAGGAGAGAGAGCGCGCTCTCTCATTTTGACCCAGTACACAGGGCCCCCCTCCTTAAACAGGAGAATTTATCAAGTGTTCTTAATAAGTGTTGTTTATAAAGTGTTTTTTTGATTGTATTATATCAAGCTATTTTTATTTGCTTTATCAAAATACTGGTACATTATTTGAGACATATACATTTTAATAACCACCACCACTTTACACTAACAGTATCACTGCGACTCAGATGCTTTATTAATTAATGTGGAACAAGAGAATGTGTGAGCAGTGAATTTTCATAATTACAGACAGGTGCTGTGGGGTGCTTATTAAGCCACACCTATTGGTATAATAAGTATTGCTGTCTCATTTTAAATGCTTATCGAACACTGATTTTCGTTCTGTCTTTGTTCACAATAAAACAGTTTTTTATATTTAAACCTTTATGTATTACTGATTTCCCAAATATCAAGTAGCGCCACGGGTCCCTGTTCTTTCTGTATTTGCTATTGCTTAACGAGGAACCCCTGAAAAAAATTCCTCTTTGGCACCTGGGCTGCACTGATGTAACCTATCCCATAAAGACAAATTCCAATTGGAGGGAGCGCAGACCACACCCCCATCTGTATAAAACTCTGCTCTGCTTTTTACTACCATCACCTCGCTGAAGGAACCGACGGATAAGCGTGTGGAGGGTTGCTTGATGTCCATTTACACTCTCTTGCTGGAGCTGTGCATAGGCCCACTATTGTGGCCTCTTGGGCTGCTAAAGCTATTGAGGCCTGGGTTCAGGAAGTTGAAGCGGAACTACAGTCTGATTTTCCTAATAATGCTAGACAGTGTCTTTCATACATTACAGCCTCTCATTATATTCAGGAGGCAGCATCTGATGCAGATATCCTGGCAGCCAAAGCATCTACTACGTCTATGCTAGCTCGCCGGATATATGGTTGCGGTCCTGGTCCATAGATCTGGACTCTAAAAAGACCTTGAAGGTGATCCCTTTTAAGGGAAACATTCTTTTTGGGGAAGATCTCAACAAGATTGTTGCTGACTTGGCATCAGCTAAGACTGCATGTCTGCCTAGTACTTCTCCTTCAGCTCAGAAGGCTAAGAGGACTTCCTTTTGTTCCCTTAGACCTCCAGGTAAAGCAAAGGGTCAGGCGGACCCGAAACAGGCTCGCACTTCCAAAACCTCTAAGCCCAAACCTAAACGTGCCTGGGCTGCCCGTCAGCCTGCTTCCAAAGCATACCAGCCTGCTGGATCCCAGGGTGGGAGGCCTACTTCTACGATTTGCTCAGGCGTGGTTACCGAACACTTGACGCCTGGGTAAGGGAAGTCGTCACTCACAGATACGCCATCTCTTTCAAGAAACATCCCCCTCACCAGTTTTGTTCAACAAACATCCCTTTAGATTGGGTAAAAGCAAAAACTCTCCATTTGGTGGTACAATCTCTCCTGGATACAGGAGCGATAGTACCGGTGCCTCTGGCTCAGAGAGACAAGGGGTACTATTCCACGCTGTTCCTAGTCCCAAATCCGAATGGGTCCCCTTGGCCCATTCTCAGCCTCAATTTCTTGAACAATTATGTGAAAGTTTCCAAATTCCGTATGTAAACACTTTGCTCTATTGTTCTGGCTTTGGAGCCCAAGGACTACATGGTATCCCTGGACATACAGGATGCTTACCTGCATATACCTATTGCAGTGTTGCATCAGCAATACCTGCGGTTTTCTATTGGCAACCTACATTTTCAATTCCAGGCCTTACCTTTCGGTCTGACCACGGCTCCAAGAATTTTCACTAAGGTCATGATTGCTCTACTCCGCTGTCAGGGTATCGGGATCCTGCCGTATCTGGACGACTTGTTGATCCTGGCGAACTCTCCAGAGGTTCTCCTCTGTCATCTGGAACTGACGGTCCAATTCCTGCCCACGGGTGGCTCAACAAGTGGAAGAAATCTTCCCTGGTCCTTGCTCAGAGCGTGGTTCACCTGGGAGCACTATTGGACACCCACAACCAGCTGTTGTTTTTGTCTCCGGAGAATGTCCTGAAACTTCAGGACAAGATAGGATGCTTCCTCTCTCGCCCACGTGTGTCGATACACTCGCCGATGCAAGTACTAGGCCTCAAGGTGTCTGCTTTCGACATGGTAGAGTACGCTCAATTTCATTCTCGCCCTCTGCAGAGGTTGATACCCTCCAAGTGGGACGTCCTGCCTCACCGGACCAGGACTCGCATGATCTCCTTGACTCCAGAGGTCTGCTTGTCACTGAGCTGGTGGCTACAGGACCAGCAACTGAGCAGGGGTCGTCCCTTCTGCATCTCCAACTGGGTCCTTCTGACGACGGATGCCAGACTGCGGGGCTGCGGCGCGGTGTTGTAGCAACACTTTCTTCAGGGTCGGTGGACCAGGGAGGAATCTCTCCTCCCGATACACATTCTGAAATTGCGGGCAGTGTTCAATGCGTTGACATTAGCCCTGCCTCTAGTACAAAACAGGCTTGTTCAAGTTCAGTCAGACAGCGCCACCATGGTGGCGTACATAAATCATCAAGGCGGCACTCAAAGCTGCATGGCAATGAAGGAAGTATCAAAAAGCCTTCGTTGGACAGAATGCCATCTGCCAACCATATTGGCAATGTCCTTAATTGGGAAGCGGACTTCCTCAGTCGTCAGGAAGTACACGCCGGAGAGTGGAGTCTTAATCCAGAAGTCTTTCAACTCCTAGTGGACAAGTGGGGCCTACCAGATGTAGACCTAATGGTGTCTCGACACAACCACAAGTTTTCAGAGCAAGGACAAGGGATCGTCAAGCAGCATTCGTGGATGCCTCCGGTGTCACTTCTGCCCAGGGTGATAAGGAAGTTCAAGCAAGAAGGAGGAATACTACTTGGCCCAGATGGCATTGGTTCTCAGACCTGCAGGGTCTCTCGATAGAGCGTCCTCTTCTACTTCCTCAACGCCCAGACTTCCTCGTTTAGGGCCCTTGTACAGATGGGTCCACATTTATCTTGACCTTTTTAATAGGATTAACTGAGACTGGCCAGTCGGACTTAATCCCCTGCTGTATTGTTCTCTGTATTGTATTGCAGCTGAGAACAATAGATGAATGGTTTGTGCTAAGAATAGATACTGTATCTACCAGGATTTGGCCCGGCTGGCTTTGACAGCGTGGCTCTTGAAGCTTCCGTACTGAGGGCCGAAGGATTTTCTGAGGCGGTCATTCAAACTATGTTGAAGGCCTGTAAACCGGCTTCTGCTCGAATTTATTATGGGATCTGGAATTCTTACTTCACATGGTGTGCTGCTAAAAATTATGATGCATTCAAGTTGAGTGTTGCCAATCTTTTGGCTTTCCTGCAACAGGGCCAGAATTTAGGCCTTCGTCTGGCCTCCCTCAAGGTTTATAGTGCTGCTTTGTCGATATGGTTTCAGAGACAAATTGCGACTCTCCCTTATCATACATTCACTCGGGGGGGGGGGGGGGGTAAATTTACTAAGATGGGAGTTCTATCTAAGATGGTATGTCGCCCATAGCAACCAGATTCTACTTCTCATTTATCTAGCACTTTCTAGAAGATACCTGGAATCTGATTGATTGGTAAATTTACCCCAGGGTGTTTTTCGGATTCAGCCTCCCTATGTTCCGCCTGTGGCTCTTTTAGATTTGTTAGTTGTTCTGGACGCCTTACAAGAGTCTCCGTTTGAACCTTTTGAGTCTGTGTACCTTAAGTGGCTTACTCTTAAGGTCTTGTTCTTGTTGGCTATTGCTTCTGCTAGACGGGTTTCAGACTTGGGTGCCTTGTCTTGTCGGTCACCCTTTCTGATTTTTCACCATGACCGGGCGGTTCTTAGAACTCGTCATGGTTATTTGCCTAAGGTGGTGTTGTCTTTTCACCTTAACCAGGAAATTGTTGTTCCGGCATTTACCTCCAGGTTTATCCTCCAAAGAGCGGTCTTTGGATGTGATACGGGCTCTCTGTATTTATGTGAAGAGAACCGCTTCTCTTAGTAGATCGGATTCCCTCTTTGTCCTTTTTGGTTTTCACAAATGTGGCTAGCCTGCTAATAAGCAGACCTTGGCCAAATGGATTAGAATGGTGATTGCACATGCTTATGTACATGCTGGCCTTCCAGCTCCTGCTACCATCAAAGCTCATTCTACTCGGTCTGTTGGGCCTTCTTGGGCGGCCTGCCGTGGTGTGACCCTTGAACAATTGTGCAAGGCGGCCACGTGGTCCTCAGTGAACACGTTCATAAGGTTCTATGCCTTTGATACTTCGGCCTCCCAGGAGGAACTGCCTTAGGACATCCCCGATGTTATCCCTGAGGAACCCCAGTGTACCCCGCTGCAGAAAAGGAGATTTATGGTAAGAACTTACCTTTTGTTAATATCTCTTTCTGCGAGGTACACTGGATTCCACAGGGCGCCCACCCTGACGCACTTGGCTTCTTTGGTTTTGTATGGCATTAGCCACTGGTACCTTCTCCTGTCGTGAGAATGTGGTATATGTGGCTACTAACAGATGTCGTCTTTTACCTGCTACTGCATTGGACTGGTTAACAAAACTGAGCTCCTGTGCATGGAGGCGGGGTTATAGAGGAAGCGGTGCTGTGCATCTTGGGAACAGTCTAAGCCAGAGGTTCCCAAACTGTGTGCCATGGCTCCTTGGGGTGCCTCGGGACACTTGCAGGGGTGTCCTGGGTTGGTGGTCCAGGACCAATTCAAATTATTCATGGTCAATATAATAGGCAAAACCAGTGCTGGTGGCTGCTAGTCATAAAATATTTGGCCAAACAGAAGCAAATCTTGTCCCTCACCGCACAACTGACCCTAAGGATGACATATAAACGCGATCTACTTAATGTAATTTTTCTTTCTAAATTTCTCAATAAGATATTTTTGGCCTAGGGGTGCTGTGAATTTTTTTTTTTTTTATATACTAGGGCGCCGTGATTCAAAAAAGTTTGGAAACCAATGGTCTAAGCTTTTAGCCTGTTGGTGCCTCGGATCAAGAGCCAACTCTACACCCCGATGTTATCCCAGTGTACCTCGCAGAAAGAGATTTAACAAAGGTAAGTTCTTACCATAAATCTCCTTTTTGCCAGCCTTTGGAGCTTTTAGCGTGACTAGGATCAGATAACCCGAGTTGCACTTTCATACTGCAGACTACCCGGTTTGTTCATGGGTTCGACCCGGTGCACACAACCCGGGTTAATTTTTTCACACCAAGCCAGGCCCCAACATTATCTCCAGTCAGAGGCTTGGTGTGAAAGGGGTATAACTTATGCTGCTTGCACACGTAAACATATACCTGTATCTGCAGATGGAGGTTGTTCATACACCGTGACCAACCACTACTGCCACCTGCACATATCTGTTGTTGAGGACTTTGGCCAATTAATCTTTCCTCTGTACACACTGGCAGATCGTCGTCAGGAAATGTACCAAATATTCCTGCAGTTTACATAATGGGCTGGCCTTCTAAAGAGCACACAGGTAAAGGAAACAGGCTTTTTTTTTTTCTCTGTTATCTCCCACTGTCTCTATCTCGCTCCCTCTGTGTCACTCCTTTTGTCTCTCACTGACTCTCTCACTCCTTCCGTCAGTTAAGAGCAGTAGTATATGCTCCTGGGTTACACCAGCAGAGAACAGTAGTGTATGCACATGGGTGTGTGTTCTCTCTGGGAAGACCCAGCGGCTCCCCTGTGGCTGCATCCCGGGGTCTGGACTAACGACGAGTGTACGATCTGCAGCTGCAGACCAGAAGTATTGGCCACTTTCTGGACTGACTAGACTCCACACAGGGTGCTGAATGCACAAGTGTGTTCCCAGTATATGCGCAATATCTGCACAGATAACACTGACCATTGTTCCTAGCAAGCAATATTTAAAAATGTAAATGTTTCTTAGATAAGAAAGTGTGTACTCATGGGTCAAGCACCAGGGGCCACAAGATTTCTAGGCAGCCTTGCCTGATGAGAAGACCAGTAAGCTCTGAGTGAAGAAACTGCTGCTGTTCCCTCATGGACTCCAGAAGGATCATTTGAAATAACCATGTCATCCTAGGTGGCTCGCTGAACGGCCAACCAATCGTGTGTTGGCGGGCTGGCCATACACGCAGAACGATGCACAAATATATCTGCATATATATTGGTCATAGTCTCGGCAACACAGCCGACACAATATGTCTGTGAACGACGACGTTCACAGATATATTGTTTATACACACCCACCAATCGGTTAACGATATATTGGCTGATCAATTGATCGGCTAATTTATCTGCCAATGTGTACCCAGCATTAGCTTACCTACACCAGGGGTGGCCAACCAGTCAGTGACAAAGAGCCAAAAAACCTTGTTAGGTACGTCAAAGAGCCGACATCGAGCCGATGGCGTGCATGCAAAAATGGAATGTGGCCTTGTGCCTGCTAGACCACACCCCTTGTATAAAATACATTGAAAAAGCCAGAACGACATAAAATACATTTTTTAAAGCCAGATCCATTGAAAAAGCAACTTTCACAAAAAATAACTGAAAAAGGCAGATTCACATAATAAACTTCAGCTCCCCCATGTGTCACTCCAGCCAACACCCTCCTATGTCACTCCAGCCAGCTCTCCCATGTGTCACTACTGCCAAGACCCTGCTGTTTCACTGCAGCCAGCTCCCCCATGTGTCACTCCTGCTACCACCCTCCTACAGTATGTCACTCCAGCCAGCTCTCCCATGTGTCACTCCTGCCAAGACCCTGCTGTTTCACTGCAACCAGCTCCCCCATGTGTCACTCCTGCTACCACCCTCCTACAGTATGTCACTCCAGCCAGCTCTCCCATGTGTCACTCCTGCTACCACCCTCCTATGTCACTCCAACTTATCTCCCATTTGTCACTACTTCCAGCACCCTCCCACGTCACTCCTTCCAGGACCCTCCTGTGTCACTCCAGCCAGCTTTGCCATGTGTCACTCTATCCCCCCCTCATGTATCACTACAGCCCCCCAATAAACTTGTGCCATTGCAGCAGTCCCTAATGTGTCCTCTGTTTGCTTGTGGGTGTCTCAACTCTAGTTTCTCTGACGTCCTAGTGGATGCTGGGAACTCCGTAAGGACCATGGGGAATAGCGGGCTCCGAAGGAGACTGGGCACATCTAAGAAAGAATTAGGACTACCTGGTGTGCACTGGCTCCTCCCTCTATGCCCCTTCTCCAGACCTCAGTTAGAATTCTGTGCCCGGCCAAGCTGGTTGCACACTAGGGGCTCTCCTGAGCTCCTAGAAAAGAAAGTATATATTTAGGTTTTTTATTTTCAGTGAGATCTGCTGGCAACGGTTTCTGTATCTGTTGTGGTCACATGATTTAGGGTGTTGGGAGCCACATTTGAATAAAGAAAGAGCCACAGGTTGGCCACCGCTTACCTACATAGTAGAATAACTGTATGCCTCTAAATTCTGAGTCTCTGTGGAAGCACCACCACTTAAATACACAGTTAACCTTTTATAAAGTACCTATATACATGTGGTTTTAGGTTCCAATTCCTAATTTATTTTACCATACAAACATTTGACATATGAAGAAGTCATTCATCTATATATTTATTGGGTAGAAGATTTGTTTTATTTTTGCCGAAAGGCTTTATGCAAGTTCTTGTTGCTTTTGTTGTACTTTATTGCATATATGCGTTCCTCCTTTGGGCAATTCATAGTGCCTGACATTCATTTTAAACAAGGGATCTGTATTTTGCTTTGCTTAGTAGTGTGGTTGCATGCATGATAGACCCACATACTCTCTTGCTGTACTTTCTCAGGTCCACATAAGAACTGATATTCATGGTACTTTGTTTACTCACAAGGAGAGGAATTCAATATTTATTTATTTATTTTTTTTGGGTGGGGGGCGGGATCTTAATGAGTCTATTCAATTGTTGTGCTAAGTGGGCGTCGGTGCCCACTATTCATGCTGTGGTGGTGAGCAGAACTGTGCTAAAATTCAGCTTTTGGCCACACTGAATGCATTTTCGGCAGCAAGTCCAATAGTTTAATATCGCCATGTCACTTTTGAAGGAAGTTTGGTTGTGCAACATCAATTTAATCCTCCCTATAAGTATGGTAACCATACTATCCCTTTAAACCAGGACACTTGTGAATCACACCGGTTCTTTAGCTGAAAACCAGGTGAAATGCAGGCTTAAAATCAGCAGGTTGCAGAACCTGTATAATTCATGAGTATCTTGGTTTAAAGCAGGGCTTGACAAATATATTTTATAAAATCTAGGTGCCAGTATGAAAGCGTAGGAGCCAGACCAGACCCCCCACCCCCTGCGCAAGAAATGACAAACTCCCATTCCCCCTGCCCGAAGCCACATTACTGAGCAGTTTCCCCCCTTCCTACGGATAAACCAACTCCCACACAACTAAGGGGGTACACCAGGCAAACCAGCCCTCCATGGCCACATTGCTTTGCAGCCGTCCATGGGCAAACAACAACTCCCCCTCCGTGTCCACATTAATGGGCAGCTAACCCTCCACCCAGCCACACAGACTTCTTACCGGAGAGAGCTGTATGCAGTAGTCTGGAGACTGCAGTCAGCACTATGGACAGGCACGGCAGTCAGCGCAGGCTGGGATGGACAGACACTCTGCACATGCACTCCTGTGCATGAAATGGCCAACGCAATACAGGCACAGTCACTGTTCTCTGCTGGGGCTGATGAGGACCTACCTCCTGTCCGATCCCCCGTCCCCAGCATAATCTGGTAGCCAGGTAGCAAATTCTAGGGGCCATGGCGACCTGGCCCCTAAAATTTGTCAAGCCCTGGTTTAAAGGGATAGTATGGTAAGCCTACCTATAAGCCAGGGGGTTTACTACGGTATGCTGGCGCCCAGCATACCTGCGCCAGTATCCCGACCGCCAGTATACCGGCAGCGGGGCAAGCACAAAAGAGGCCCTTGCGGGCTCGTTGCGCTCGCCATGCTGCGGGTACGCTACGCACGCCATGTTAATTATTCTCTTTCCAGGGGTGTTGTAGACACCCCAAGAGGGAAAATAGTTGTCGGTATACCGGCTGTCGGGATCCCGACAGCTGGCATATCAAGTACCACCCTAAGATAAGTATTGCATCGTTCAGTTTAGATTTACGCATATGTTTTTAGCTATTTATCACTGAGTCTGTGTTTGTACAGTGCCATATCTTTGCAAAACATTAACTAGCAATGCTTAAAAAATGTTGTGGTGGTTCCATGCATACTATGTCCAGCCTTAAATGGGAGGATTCCTCATTTTCTGCTTAAGTCATGTGTAGTAACATTTAGCACTCTGCTGGAGAGTGAGCCTGACCAACAGTACAAAGGTTGCTGCTTGTGAAATATACATGGGGGCGTATGGGTCTTTGGGTCGACAGTCGTTAGGTCGACCACTATACGTCGATATGCATTAGGTCGATGGGTCAAAAGATCGACCTGAGTTTTTTTTTTTTTTTTCTAACTTTTTTGGGTGTCGTTTTCTTCGTAAAGTGACGGGGAATCCCAATTAGTGCACCGTGTACCCTCGCATGGCCCGCTTCGCTCGCCATGCTTCGGGCAAGGTGTCTCGCTGCGCTCAGCACAGGTTACCGTCCCCATCTGTAGTCCACGTGGATCGTAAAGTAAGAGAGGCCAAAAATTTTATTTAAAAAAAAAAACAAAACCTCATGTCAACCTTTTGACCTGTCGATCTAGTATATGTCGACCTAGTGTCCCTGTTGACCTAATGACTGTCGACTTAACAACCGTATCACCATGGTGGGGGGACGTTTCAATTTTTGGTCTGGAATTTAAGTGCCTGAATCTAAATGTCTGCTAATCTGCCCTTTTTGTTGGCTAATCTGTACTTTTTAAAATGGTTGTGTCTATGTTGTCTTCGTGCAAAGGACCTGGACGTGACAAAACGAGTGGGCAGGAGACAACTTCCGCCCTTACAGCTCCTAAATGTTTTCTTCGTTCTCCGTTCGTTTGGGGTATTTTTTTTTTTTTTTCTATGCAGCATTGGACCCTCGCGGGCTCGCTTCGCTTGCCACGCATCGGGCTCAGTGTCTCGCTCCGCTCCACTTCGCTCGCCACACTTTTCTATTCCAAATAGATTGTGACATGGACCCAGGGGGTTATGGGAAAGGTCCTCTCCACGAAGAGAATCTAGATGCTACCTTTTTAAAATGGTATAAGGACTACCTTAGGTAATTCCTGTTGGTTATTACAGAACAATCCTTATGTGGGTTTGTGGAAGTATTAAATCCTTGGAGAATATCTGGCACATTTTTAGTTCGCTGTTTTCTGGTGTGCTTTCTGCGGTAATCAGTGTGCTTTTCTTGTTGCATGTCTTACTCCGTGGCTTCATATCAAACCTAAACTGGAATTGGTAGTGGAAAGCGGATACAGATGATGTTACAGTTAATGCTGCTTCTGGCAGGGTAAACTGTATGTCAGATTCCATGGAAGGGTTTACATTCCGATTAAACAGGGGTTTTTTTTTTTTTTGGGGGGGGGGGGTTTGTTTCTTTTTTTGGTAATGGTTTGTATTAATGGCTGAACTTTTATTAAAACATGCACTGTGTTGCTGCTGCAAAATCGCATTATTAAAGGAGTTTGCAGTATTGTAGTTTTGTGTCTTTCTGAATGTACTGTAGCTACTCACTAATCAATGGAGAAATCAGCTTCCTTAGCAATGAGATTTGTGCACAGGCTGGGCGCCGGGATCCCAAGCGCCGGCAAGTCATACCACACCCGTTCATCACATATTAATGAGATCTGTGTCACTGTTTAATCACATACACTATTTACTAGTTGTAGGGAATGAGGGACACTGCATCTACACTGCAGCTAATGCATACATTTTGCAACTTCCATCTCGAAGGCATATATACATTATTATAATCTAGGGAAGTTTATTTGTTAAGCTCCATATCGGACTGTAGGTGAAACACAACATACATAAAACAAGTAGGAAAAATTAATGCAGATTGGAAAACAAAAGTTAGGTAGGGAACTGCACGTAATAGAGCTTACATTTTAAATGGAGGAAGTGTACAAGAAGAGAATGTGTGGATGTGGGTTGTATAGTCAGGATCTGGGTAAACTAGTAAACAGGTTTGTTTTTAAAGAGTTGAAGGCCTTGGTAATTAATCCCGTTAGTGGTACAGGAGTGTGAAGTGTTTGTCTGAAGTGAGGTGTAGATCAGAGGCTGATCTGAGAGGTATAGTATTTTCTGATTAATTATGGAGAGGCGCTGTTGATGAGCACTTAGATAACTGAGTGATTTTGAATTAGATTTTTGAGGACAAGGGAAACCAGAGTGAGGCAGGGGTTTTCATCATGTGGTCCCCCGCTGCTGTTGAACTAAACAATCTACCATGCCATGTCACAATTAAGCTATTGGGGCATGCGAAAACGGTTGACAGGCTATGTTGGGATGGGGGTTGGGTATGGGATGCCTGCGGTCAGAATACAGACTCCGGCATTCCAATGATGAAGACCTGGACAGGGTTGATTGTGTAAAGCATGCTAACTCACCCCTCTAACACTCCCTGACCGCTGCCTAACACTAACCTCCCGCATTAGTGCCTAAGACCAGCCACCCTGGTTAGTGCCTAAACCTAGCCCCCCGAAACTTGCAGCCTAACCCTAACCTTCTCCCTCTTTAGTACCTAAACCTTCTCCCCCTTCCACCTCCCGCAGCCTAATCATAACCTCCTTTCTATACTTACCTACGGTATCCTCGGCTATCGGGATTCTGGCATTGGGATCCTGATGTTTTCTTGATTCTGGCATCTGTTTTCAGGCAGGTGTCGGGATTCCGGCCGCCTTCAGCCTAGGGCTATGCCCCACATCCCTGGTGACAGTGGGTGTGGAGTTCATGGTATGTTAATATTTTTAATAGGCAGCCTGCAGATCCCAGCAAGCCTGCCTTGGCATGCCGTGCAATTGTTGAACTATGTTGGAACTTGGACTATGGCCCAAATGGCACTACAATTTGCAGTCACCGGCGCAATTTTGGTGTATAGCCTTGAAAGTAGCTGGTGCTTTAAATCTAGTGGCTACAGTATATTGCCAAAATCTCCTGCTGCCCACAAATTGCAGGATATTACATTTATACCTAAGAGAGTCTGCCTGATCAGTATTGGACAGAGAGTAAAAATAGTTCTTTTGAGACCAGTACACCGTAAACGAGTCCTCGCCGATATTGGCGGTGGCGGGCACCCGACGGGGTGCCGGCATCGGCAAGTGCATACACACTTGCCGATGCCAGAGGGGAAGGGAGCAATGGCGGTGGGAACTACGCCCATGCTGCATCTACAGCATGGCTGTTGTTACCGATGACCTCCCTCATCTGTACATGCTCACACGAGGGAGGGGCCCGTTAACGATGCGCGGGAGCGCGCAGCGTTAACGACATTGTGTACACACTGGACAAGACTGTAAAAGATCTCGCTCAGATTGGCCCTTCTGGGCGAGACCTTTTACGTTCTCGTCAAGTTTTTATGGGGCCTCAGTAGTTGCAGTAGATGTCTTCTTAAGATCACAGTTGAGACATTCATTTTACGATCTCTATGGGGTATATGCAATTCACGGCGAATCGCGGCAAATTATCGCCGTTTTTTTTAATTCGACACAATTCGACAGGTGAATTCCGGCAGGTGGCTGCCGGAATTCACCATATTCAATGAAAAACGGATTCGACAGTCCCGTAGGCGAAAAACGGCCGATTTGCCGGATTTTGCCGCGATTTAAAAAAACGGGAAAAGCCTGTAAAAAAAAAAAGGCGTGGGGTCCCCCCTTCAAAGCATAACCAGCCTCGGGCTCTTCGAGCTGGTCCTGGTTCTAAAAATGCGGGGAAAAATTGGGCAGAGACACCCCGTATTTTTAAAACCAGCACCGGGCTCTGCGCCTGGTGCTGGTGCAAAAAATACGGGGGACAAAAAGAGTAGGGGTCCCCGGTATTTTTTACACCAGCATCGGGCTCCACTAGCTGGACAGATAATGCCCCTATATCTATATATAACACTTTCTGTTTTGCTCACCTTGACAAAGGGGCTGTTATGCCCCGAAACGTTGGTATGCAGGTTTTTTGAGACTTATTAAACCACTTGACGATTTAATTTAAGGTATTGTCTCAGTCTCTGAGTGCCGCTGATTGGAAGTACCCGTTTTCGTGAAATTTTTTCCAGATGGCACCCCTAGCATTTTTCAATGGGGTAAGGTGAGTGCCGATCCGATCTGTCCCATATATATATATATATAATTTTTATTTTATTTATTGTATATCCTCTTTAATTAAAGGAGACACCACATACAGTTACAGTCCTCAGATTCCTAACAGTGTCTACTTATCCAAAACAGTTTGCCCATCACTGCAAACGGTTTCGTATTTACTAACAAATGCAGCACATCTGACATCCTTTTTGTTCACATGTTGTGTTTTTTTTGTGTTTACAATCTTATTGATATTTTGCAATGTTCTCTTGGGATCACATGATACTAGACTTTTTTTCATAAAAATAATAAAGTGCTTGTACATAGGTCTTAAGTTTGTGGGAAAAATTAATGGTCTCATTGTATGTTTTTATGCAACTTTTTTTTGACTGTGTAGCTAAATGCCCTACCCCCACTTTGGGATTATTATAAAACAGTGAAGTGTGTTGGCTGTTGAAGTCTATTTTCTGATTGCTGAGGAATATGTTTTTTTATTTCGGAGATGAGAATGAATTTCCAATAAAGGTATGTTTATGGTTTTCAGTAGTGCTTATTAATGTCACTGAATTTGAAGTTTGCTGAAATAGTTTTTGTCCGTATGAATTGGTTTGCAGAAGTTTTAGTAAAGCTTTCCATATTCTTTACCATACTTATGCCTGTCTACTATTAGGCTGCTTTAACAGATAAATAATAATTGTTTTGGGTTTTTTTCTACATTTTGTTACTCGTATTACATAATTATATAGGGATTTGTCATGGTGTATTAAGTTGTGGTAGCTAGAACAGTCTGTGCATCTATGCATTTACTAAAATGAAAAGATCTGTTTTAACAGTTTTGTTTGACCTTTCCCTCTTAACAAATAGCTTTGCAATTTACCATTTATTTAACGTTACAATAATACTAGAACCATTAACCGAACTAGAACAGACTACATTTTTAGGTGCTATTTTTGCTTGATAGTACTATTTACTGAGTTGAGTGTACATAATTTGTGCTCAAATAAAGGTTCCCAAAATAGGGCCTGCATGACCATGGAAGTGGAATTAAAAAGCAAATCTTACCAGTAATTTTATTGCTGTATGATTTAGACTTGCATGTAAAAATAAGAATTTACTCACCTGTAATTCTATTTCTCGTAGTCCGTAGTGGATGCTGGGAACTCCGTAAGGACCATGGGGAATAGCAGGCTCCGAAGGAGACTGGGCACTCTAAGAAAGAATTAGGACTACCTGGTGTGCACTGGCTCCTCCCTCTATGCCCCTCCTCCAGACCTCAGTTAGGGAAACTGTGCCCGGAAGAGCTGACACAATAAGGAAGGGATTTGGAATCCCGGGTAAGACTCATACCAGCCACACCAATCACACCGTACAACTCGTGATACTATATCCAGTTAACAGTATGAACAACAACTGAGCCTCGCGAACAGATGGCTCATAACAATAACTCTTTAGTTAGGCAATAACTATATACAAGTATTGCAGACAATCCGCACTTGGGATGGGCGCCCAGCATCCACTACGGACTACGAGAAATAGAATTTCTCTGACGTCCTAGTGGATGCTGGGTACTCCGTAAGGACCATGGGGAATAGCGGCTCCGCAGGAGACTGGGCACAGCTAAGAAAGATTTAGGACTACCTGGTGTGCACTGGCTCCTCCCACTATGACCCTCCTCCAGACTTCAGTTAGAATCCTGTGCCCGGCTGAGCTGGATGCACCTAGGGGCTCTCCTGAGCTCCTAGAGAGAAAGTATATTTTAGGTTTCTTTTTCATCCACTAGGGGTCACTGGAGTACTCTTGGGATATGGACGGCTTCCACCGGAAGAAGGCACTGAATAAATTAATTTTTGAGACTACTCCTCCCCTCCATATCCTGCAGCACTTCAGTGTTTTTTCTGTGCTCGACACAGTTAGAAGGCATAGTGGAGCTCATCCACAAAGTATTGGAATTTTTTTCTAAGTTTTTTTTTTTTCCTTCAATTTCCACGTCCTTTCCCCCCTTCTAACAGGCGTGGGTCAGGGACAGTGGAAGCGGCTGAGTAGCCGTGAGTGTCGGACCTCTCTGTAAAGAGCTCCCTCACTCCACTTGCAGGCTGCCTGCAGGAAAGCTGGACGGAGCTTGGATGAAGGCCCCGTCATAGACTTTTGTCACGGTCCAGGTATGTTGGGTTGGGGCGGTCAGCGCTTGCTGCCGCTCCACTATTGGGGATTGTTGGGTACTCACCGCTGCCCGGAGCGCATGTACATGGGCCGCTTCACGGTCCATGCGGCGCGCTCTCACTCTCCGGCTCCCAGCATCCTAAAAGACCGCTGCTCCCTGCGCAGCAGCAGCGCTGCTTGGCTACACAGACACGCCGTTATGCTGTGTGTGGCGGGCGGGAGCACGTGTGCATGGGCCGCTCCACGGCTCCATGCAGCACGCTCTCTGCTTCCGCCATCCGCCCGCAGCAGCCGAGGAGTTCCGTTGTCCGGGGTCTACAGACAGGCCGCTCACACGGCCCTTTGCAAAACTTCCACAGGCCCAGACCCGGTGCTGTACACGGAGGTCGTGGGAGTGGGGGGGGGGGGGGAGACTTTAACAGTATTTGGCAGTGCAAGAAATGCTTAATATGTTTAAATGTTCTCCTGTCTGTTCCAGGTTTCCTATTTTTACATCTCGGCTAAGAGTGGTACTAGAGGAATTTTGGGGTCAGTTTTCGTATTTCTGGCAGGCACTGCACTTGCCTAGAATATACCAGGAACTTTGGTGTTATTACTGAGTCGTGCAGTCTGTCTGTGTGGAGTTTGTATTGTCTGTCTTCATAATGAGTAAGACACCAGCAAAATCTAAGAAACATTTGTCATGTCATGTCTGTAAGAGTGTGTTGCCTGATGGATCCACCACATGTACAGCATGTGTTGTTAATACAGCCATAAATACGATTTCCATTCCAGAAGTAAAGGCATCTCAGGACCCGCCATGGGCTTTACTTGCAGATGTATTAGTTGGTTTACAATCAGAACTGGCCGCCTCTCGTGAAGAAAGAGAGGCGGCAAGATCTGAGTTTAAGATGAGACCATTTGAGTTACCTGGGGAGTCTCAAACTGGTCATAAGTCCACCTTGAGTGGAAAAGATAAGTTTCCTTTTCCTACTAATTTTCCTGTCTCTGGGATACTAGACCTCACTGAACAGGAGTACGAGGAGGGCGAAATAGAACAACAGTCAGAAGGTGACGACTTTGACAGCCCAGGTATTGACAATCTCATCAGAGCAGTTCGTCAGTCGCTGGAGTTTACGGAAACTGAGGAGCCACTGACGAATGATGAGGTAGTCTTTACTAAACGACAGAGATCTCCGATGTGTTTCCCTATCTCGGAATCTCTTAATAAAATGTTACTGGAGTCACGGAAAAATCCGGACAAACGGTTTTCTATTCCTCGTAGATTTAAATCGAGTTACCCGTTTCCAGAGGCCATGACAGCTACATGGGAGAACCCACCTTTGGTGGATTCATCCGTATCTAAACTTACGAGGAAGTTAACCATACCAGTCCCAACTGCTACTACGCTTAAAGACCCTGCAGATCGTAAAATAGAGGCTATGCTAAGGTCCATGTACACAGCATCTGGAGTGCTGTTAAGACCTGGGTTGGTTGGCATTTGGGTTACTAAAGCTTTAATGGTATGGATAAAAGAGCTCAAGTCGGCTCTGCAAGATGATCATCTTATACTTCTCGCGGATCAAATCTGGGAAGCTGCTGAATATCTATGTACAGCTTCTACTGACGTCTGTCAGCTTACTTCTCGCCTGTCCTCATCGCTAGTCACAGTACGACGAGCACTTTGGCTGCGTTCGTGGCAGGCGGAGACGGAGGTTAAAAAAGGTATAGAGGCATTGCCTTATGATGGCGAGAAACTTTTTGGTCCTGAATTGGACAAATGGATTTCTGAGGCTACTGGAGGGAAGTCTGTTTTTCTTCCATCGCCTACAACTATACCTAAACGGAAATATTCTGGTCCGGCGTTCAAATCCTTTAGAACTCAGCCCTTTCGTGGGCAGGGAGGAGCAGTCACGCCGGGCAGAAGAGGTCGGGGACGTAGTGCCCGACAATCCAATGCACGTCGTCAAGACACCAAGACCACTAACAAACCAGTGGCATGACGGGCTCCCAGCCCATCTCGGATCTCCAATTGTGGGAGCACGCCTTCAGAGCTTTCAGGGGGCGTGGCTGCAGACGTCCACAGATGGGTGGATCCGCAATTTAGTATTAGAGGGTTACAAAATAGAGTTCGATTATCTTCCGACAGGAAGATTTTTCACGACAGGACTGCCTGTGTCGGACGACAAGAAAGCAGTTCTGCAGGTTGCCATTCAGTCTCTGCTGAATGCTGCAGTGATAATTCCGGTCCCTGTGCAGGAACAGGGGCAGGGTTATTATTCCAGTCTGTTTCTGGTACCAAAACCAGATGGCTCAGTCAGGCCAATATTGAACCTAAAAGGTCTCAATCATTACGTCACTTACCACAGATTCAAGATGGAATCTCTCAGGTCAGTAATTGCAGGGTTAGAGCCACAGGAATTCATGATTGCACTAGATCTCAAGGATGCGTATTTGCACATTCCGATTTGGCCACCTCACCAGAGTTTCTTAAGGTTTGCGATAAGACGAGACCATTACCAATTTCAGGCTCTACCGTTTGGCCTCTCATCAGCGCCTCGGGTATTCACCAAGGTAATGTCCGTGATGACAGCTCATCTCAGGTCCCTAGGGGTAATAATTGTTCCGTATTTAGACGATCTACTCATAAAGGCTCCGTCGCAACAATTGCTTCTCCAACATGCCTTACTAACGTACAATGTACTAGTTCAGCACGGTTGGATAGTCAGTTTAAAGAAATCACATCTAATTCCGTGTCAACGACTTCAATTCCTAGGGATGATTCTCGATACAGTAAAACAAAGGGTTTACCTGCCACAACAGAAAGTACAGGGCATTCGTCATCTGGTGCAATTAGTGCTCAAGCCACGCACAGTCTCAGTACATTTGTGCATTCGCCTTCTAGGCACAATGGTGGCGGCTTTCGAAGCACTTCAGTTCGGAAGATTTCACTCACGTCCGTTTCAACTGGAGGTGTTAGCACAGTGGTCGGGATCACATCTGCAGCTGCACCACAGGGTGAGGTTGTCACCACAAGTCAGGGTGTCTCTTCTCTGGTGGTTAAAAATACACAATCTATCTGCAGGGAGACGATTCGGCGTCGCGAATTGGATAATTCTGACAACAGACGCAAGTCTCAGAGGTTGGGGAGCTGTAGTTCAGAGTTATCGGCTCCAGGGCCTCTGGGCGGATCACGAAAGATCGCTATCCATAAATGTTCTGGAACTCAGGGCGATTTACAATGCTCTAAGACAAGCGGTGTACATGTTTCGTTTTCAGACTGTTCAGGTGCAGTCAGACAACGCGACGGCAGTCGCATATATAAACAAACAAGGAGGAACGAGAAGCCGCATGGCTATGCGGGAAGTAGCTCGGATCCTCAGATGGGCCGAATATCACCAGGTGATATTATCGGCAGTGTTCATTCCTGGAGTGGACAACTGGGAGGCAGATTTTCTCAGTCGTCGGGATTTTCATCCAGGAGAGTGGGCATTGAATCCAGAAGTATTTCAGATGTTGATCCAGAAGTGGGGTTACCCTCAGGTGGATCTAATGGCATCCCGCCACAATCATCAGGTGTCAAGATATGTGTCCAGAACAAGAGATCCAGGGGCAGTGGCGGTGGATGCTCTCACAGCCACGTGGCCATACAGCCTTGTGTATCTGTTTCCACCGTTTCCGCTGCTCCCGTTGGTGCTAAAACGGATCAAGAGAGGGTTCGTCACAGTCATTCTAATAGCGCCTCATTGGCCTCGGAGGGCTTGGTTCTCGGATCTCCTCGGGTTACTCGCAGACGATCCGTGGCCACTCCCACTACGTCCGGACCTGTTACAACAGGGTCCGTTCCTTTACCCCGATTTAGCGCGGCTGCGTTTGACGGGGTGGCTGTTGAAAAGGCCATCTTAAGGAAAGAGGGCATTCCTGAGTCTGTTATACCAACCATGGTACGAGCTAGGAAGCCGGTTACGGCAGCTCATTATTATAGAATTTGGCGTACTTATATAGGTTGGTGTGAAGCTCGGAAATTTCCGACATCGTCTTTTAAATTATCCCGTCTTTTGTTATTTTTACAAATGGGGTTAGATGGAGGACTACGTCTTTCCACATTAAAGGTGCAGGTATCTGCGTTGTCAATTTATTTTCAAAGGAAATTGGCCTCGTTGCAGTCAATACATACGTTTCTACAGGGTGTAAAGAGGATACAGCCTCCTTTCATTCCACCTACAGCACCATGGGACTTGAATCTGGTTTTAGATTTCTTACAGTCCGATTACTTTGAACCCTTACAACAAGTGGATATTAAATTTCTCACTTGGAAAACGATTTTTCTTTTAGCCTTAGCTTCGGCTAAGCGTGTTTCAGATTTGGGTGCCTTGTCATGCAAGTCACCGTATTTAATTTTTCATGATGACAGAGCGGAACTTCGGACGAATCCCGCTTTTCTACCAAAGGTAGTGTCGTCTTTTCACATCAATCAACCAATAGTAGTTCCTGTGTTAACAGGAGACTCTGGAACGTTGGATGTGGTTCGCGCATTGCGTATCTATGTTTCCCGAACGTCTACTGTGCGTAAGACAGATACGTTGTTTGTTCTCTATGACGCAGCTAAGAGGGGTTGGCCAGCCTCTAAGCAGACCTTATCCAGATGGATCAAACTGACTATACGTCAGGCTTACCTTTATGCTAAGTTACAGCCACCTACTTCAGTAACAGCTCATTCCACACGTTCTGTGGGGACGTCATGGGCAGCGAGTCGTGGGGCTTCTACGACACAGCTTTGCCGTGCGGCTACTTGGTCGTCAGTGCACACGTTTGTGCGCTTTTACAAGTTTGATACGTTCGCGGCAGCAGCATCTAGCTTTGGCCGTTTAGTGTTACAGGTGCCAAACAGCTCTCCCGCCACGGAGGAGACTTTGGTACATCCCAAGAGTACTCCAGTGACCCCTAGTGGATGAAAAAGAAAATAGGATTTTGGTACCTACCAGGTAAATCCTTTTCTTTGAATCCATAGGGGGCACTGGACGCCCACCCAGAGCAGTTTACCTGTTTTAGGAGTCCAGTGGTTCTTATGGTAACACACTTTCACGACTAGTTTAAATTTAACAAGGGTTAATCAGTTATGGTGTCAACTGTTTAGTTGTCTGTTACGTTGTGTCAACTTTATTGTTGTCTGTGAGACTATATGTAATTCTCCTTTTGTCAATCTCTCTATCGATCCTGTTCGGCTCAGTAAAAAACACTGAAGTGCTGCAGGATATGGAGGGGAGGAGTAGTCTCAAAAATTAATTTATTCAGTGCCTTCTTCCGGTGGAAGCCGTCCATATCCCAAGAGTACTCCAGTGCCCCCTATGGATTCAAAGAAAAGGATTTACCTGGTAGGTACCAAAATCCTATTTTTTTATTTTACAGTGAGATCTGCTGGCAACAGACTCACTGCAGCGAGGGACTAAGGGGAGAAGAAGCGAACCTACCTAACTGGTGGTAGCTTGGGCTTCTTAGGCTACTGGACACCATTAGCTCCAGAGGGATCGACCGCATGGAACCGGCAAGAAGAATCCGGAAAATCGGCGGCAGAAGACATCAGTCTTCACCAAGGTAGCGCACAGCACTGCAGCTGTGCGCCATTGCTCCTCATACACACTTCACACTCCGGTCACTGAGGGTGCAGGGCGCTGGGGGGGGGCGCCCTGAGAAGCAATAAATACACCTTGGCTGGCAAATATATCACAATATATAGCCCCAGAGGCTATATATGTGATAAATACCCCTGCCAGAATCCATAAAAAAGCGGGAGAAAAGTCCGCGAAAAAGGGGCGGAGCTATCTCCCTCAGCACACTGGCGCCATTTTCTCTTCACAGTGCAGCTGGAAGACAGCTCCCCAGGCTCTCCCCTGTAGTTTTCAGGCTCAAAGGGTTAAAAAGAGAGGGGGGGGGGGCACTAAATTTAGGCGCAAATATTGTTTATACAAGCAGCTATTGGGGGGAAAATCACTCAGTTACAGTGTTAATCCCTGCATTATATAGCGCTCTGGTGTGTGCTGGCATACTCTCTCTCTCTGTCTCCCCAAAGGACTTTGTGGGGTCCTGTCCTCAGTCAGAGCATTCCCTATGTGTGTGCTGTGTGCCGGTACGGCTGTGTCGACATGTGGGATGAGGAAGGTTATGTGGAGGTGGAGCAGAGGCCGATGAATGTGATGTCGCCCCCTGTGGGGCCGACACCAGAGTGGATGGATAGGTGGAAGGTATTAACCGACAATGTCAACTCCTTACATAAAAGGCTGGATGACGTAACAGCTGTGGACAGCCGGCTTCTCCGCCCGCGCCTGCCCAGGCGTCTCAAAGGCCATCAGGGGCGTTACCTCAGATGGCAGACAGATGTCGACACGGAGTCTGACTCCAGTGTCGACGAGGTTGAGACATTTACACAATCCACTAGGAACATCCGTTACATGATCTCGGCAATGAAAAATGTGTTACGCATTTCTGACATGAACCCAAGTACCACATAAAAGGGGTTTTATTTTTGGGGAGAAAAAGCAGCCAGTGTTTTGTTCCCCCATCAGATGAATGAATGAAGTGTGTAAAGTAGCGTGGGTTCCCCCGATAAGAAACTGGTAATTTCTAAAAAGTTACTGATAGCGTACCCTTTCCCGCCAGAGGATAGGTCACGTTGGGAGATATCCCTTAGGGTGGATAAGGCGCTCACACGTTTGTCAAAAAAGGTGGCACTGCCGTCTTAGGATACGCCCACCTTGAAGGAGCCTGCTGATAAAAAGCAGGAGGCTATCCTGAAGTCTGTATATACACACTCAGGTTATATACTGAGACCTGCAATTGCCTCAGCATAAATAGTGCTGCTGCAGCGTGGTCTGATACCCAGTCAGATAATATTAATACTCTAAGACAGGGATAATAGTTTGCTAACATAGAGCATATTAAAGACGTCGTCTTAGATATAAAGGATGCACAGAGGGATATTTGCCGGCTGGCATCCAGAATTAATGCAATGTCCATTCTGCCAGGAGGGTATTAGAAACCCGGCAGTGGACAGGTGATGCTGCCTATAAAAGGCACATGGAGATTCTGCCTTATAAGGGTGAGGAATTGTTTGGGGATGGTCTCTGGGACCTCGTATCCACGGCAACAGCTGGGAAGAAATTTTTTTTACCTCAGGTTTCCTCACAGCCTAAGAAAGCACTGTATTTTCAGGTACAGTCCTTTCGGCTTCAGAAAAGCAAGCGGGTCAAAGGCGCTTCCTTTTCTGCACAGAGACAAGGGAAGAAGGAAAAAGCTGCACCAGCAGCCAGTTCCCAGGATCAAAAATCTTCCCCCGCTTCCTCTGAGTCCACCGCAGGACGTTGGGGCTCCACAGGTGGAGACAGGTGCGGTAGGGGCGCGTCTCGGGAACTTCAGGGACCAGTGGGCTTGCCCACAGGTGGATCCCTAGGTTCTGCAAATAGTATCACAGGGATACAGGCTGGAGTTCGAGGCGACTCCCCCTCGCCGTTACCTCACATCAGCCTTGCCTGCTGCCCTCGGAGAAAGGTAGTACTGGCGGCAATTCACAAGCTGTACTTCCAGCAGGTGAAATCAAGGTACCCCTACTTCAACAAGGCCGGGGTTACTATTCCAAAATGTTGTGGTACCGAAACCAGATGGTTCGGTGAGACCCATTATAAAATTGAAAGCCTTGAACACTTATATATGAAGGTTCAAGTTCAAAATGGAATCGCTCAGGGCGATTATTGCAAGCCTGGAGAATTTCATGGTATCGCTGGACATCAAGGATGCTTACCTGCATGTCCCTATTTACCCTCTTCACCAGGAGTACCTCAAAATTGTGGTACAGGATTGTCATTACCAATTCCAGACGTTGCCGTTGGTCTGTCCCCGGCACAGAGGTATTTACCAAGGTAATGGCCGAAATAATTATCCCGTACTTGGACGATCTCCTTATAAAGGCGAGGTCCAGGGAGCAGTTGTTCGGCGGAGTAGCACTATCTCGGGAAGTGCTACAACAGCACGGCTGGATTCTGAATATTCCAAAGTCGCAGCTGGTTCCTACGACGCGTCTACTGTTCCTGGGTATGGTTCTGGACACAGAACAGGATAAAATGGGTTTCTCCCGGAGGAGAAGTCCAAGGAGTTGTCGTCTCTAGACAGAGACCTCCTAATACGTATACAGGTGTCGGTGCATCAATGCACGCGAGCCCTGGGAAGGATGGTAGCTTCTTACGAAGAAATTCCATTCGCCAGGTCCCATGCAAGGATTTTCCAGTGGGATCTGTTGGACAAGTGGTCCGGGTCGCATCTTCAGATGCATCGGCGGATAACCCTGTCTACAAGGGCCAGGGTGTCGCTGTTGTGGTGGCTGCAGAGTGCTCATCTTCTAGGGGGCCGCAGATTCGGCATACAGGACTGGGTCCTGGTGACCATGGATGCCAGCCTTCGAGGCTGGGGGGCAGTCGCACAGGGAAGAAACTTCCAAGGCTATGGAAAAGTCAGGAGACTTCCCTACACATAAATATTCTGGAACTAAGGGCCATTTACAATGCCCTAAGTCAGGCTAGACCCCTGCTTCAACACCGGCCGGTGCTGATCCAGTCAGACAACATCACGGCGGTCGCTCATGTAAACCGACAGGGCGGCACAAGAAGCAGGATGGCGATGGCAGAAGCCACAAGGATTCTCCGATGGGCGGAAAATCATGTGTTAGCACTGTCAGCAGTGTTCATTCCGGGAGTGGACAACTGGGAAGCAGACTTCCTCAGCAGGCACGACCTCCACCCGGGAGAGTGGGGACTTCATCCAGAAGTCTTCCAACTGATTGTAAACCGTTGGGAAAAGCCACAGGTGGACATGATGGCGTCCCGCTTAAACAAAACAGAGGATCCATGGCCTCTGCCGCTCAGACAGGACCTGCTGCTGCAGGGGCCCTGTCTGTTCCAAGACTTACCGCGGCTGCGTTTAACGGCATGGCGGTTGAACACCGGATCCTAAAAGAAAAGGGTATTCCGGAGGAAGTCATTCCTACGCTTATTAAAGCTAGAAAAGATGTAACCGTACAACATTATCACCGCATATGGCGAAAATATGTTGCGTGGTGTGAGGCCAGGAAGGCCCCAACGGAGGAATTCCAGCTAGGTCGATTTCTGCACTTCCTACAGTCAGGGGTGACTATGAGCCTAAAACTGGGTTCCATTAAGGTCCAGATTTCGGCTCTGTCGATTTTCTTCCAAAAAGAACTGGCTTCACTGCCTGAAGTTCAGACATTTGTCAAGGGAGTGCTGCATATTCAGCCTCCTTTTGTGCCTCCAGTGGCACCGTGGGACCTCAACGTGGTGTTGGGTTTCCTAAAGTCACATTGGTTTGAGCCACTCAAAACCGTGGATTTAAAATATCTCACGTGGAAAGTGGTCATGCTTTTGGCCTTGGCTTCGGCAAGGCGTGTGTCAGAATTGGTGGCTTTGTCATGAAAAAGCCCCTATTTGATTTTCCATATTGATAGGGCAGAATTGAGGACTCGTCCCCAGTTTCTTCCTAAGGTGGTATCAGCTTTTCACTTGAACCAACCTATCGTGGTGCCTGCGGCTACTAGGGACTTGGAGGACTCCAGGTTACTGGTCTGGACGTAGTCAGGGCCTTGAAAATTTATGTTTCCAGGACGGCTGGAGTCAGGAAGACTGACTCGCTATTTATCCTGTATGCACCAAACAAGATGGGTGCTCCTGCTTCAAAGCAGACTATTGCTCGCTGGATTTGTAGCACAATTCAGCTTGCGCATTCGGTGGCTGGCCTGCCGCAGCCTAAATCTGTAAAAGCCCATTCCACGAGGAAAGTGGGCTCTTCTTGGGCGGCTGCCCGAGGGGTCTCGGCTTTACAACTTTGCCGAGCTGCTAATTGGTCAGGGGCAAACACGTTTGCAAAATTCTACAAAATTGATACCCTGGCTGAGGAGGACCTTGAGTTCTCTCATTCGGTGCTGCAGAGTCATCCGCACTCTCCCGCCCGTTTGGGAGCTTTGGTATCTGTTCGTGAGGCTCAGTTGTTGTTCATACTGTTAACTGGGTATATTATCACGAGTTATACGGTGTGATTGGTGTGGCTGGTATGAGTCTTACCCGGGATTCAAAATCCTTCCTTATTGTGTCAGCTCTTCCGGGCACAGTATCCTTACTGAAGTCTGGAGGAGGGTCATAGTGGGAGGAGCCAGTGCACACCAGGTAGTCCTAAATCTTTCTTAGCTGTGCCCAGTCTCCTGCGGAGCCGCTATTCCCCGTGGTCCTTACGGAGTCCCCAGCATCCACTACGGACTACGAGAAATAGATTTACCGGTGAGTAAAATCTTATTTTCTCTGACGTCCTAGTGGATGCTGGGAACTCCGTAAGGACCATGGGGATTATACCAAAGCTCCCAAACGGGCGGGAGAGTGCGGATGACTCTGCAGCACCGAATGAGCAAACTCAAGGTCCTCCTCAGCCAGGGTATCAAACTTGTAGAATTTTGCAAATGTGTTTGAACCCGACCAAGTAGCAGCTCGGCAAAGTTGTAAAGCCGAGACCTCTCGGGCAGCTGCCCAAGAAGAGCCCACTTTCCTCGTGGAATGTGCTTTTACAGATTTAGGATGCGGCAGTCCAGCCGCAGAATGTGCAAGTTGAATCGTGCTACAGATCCAGCGAGCAATAGTCTGCTTAGAAGCAGGAGCACCCAGCTTGTTAGGTGCATACAGGATAAATAGCGAGTCAGTTTTCCTGACTCCAGCTGTCCTGGAAACATATATTTCTCTAACGTCCTAGTGGATGCTGGGGACTCCGAAAGGACCATGGGGAATAGCGGCTCCGCAGGAGACTGGGCACAAAAGTAAAAAGCTTTAGGACTACCTGGTGTGCACTGGCTCCTCCCCCTATGACCCTCCTCCAAGCCTCAGTTAGGATTTTGTGCCCGAACGAGAAGGGTGCAATCTAGGTGGCTCTCCTGAGCTGCTTAGAGTAAAAGTTTAAATAGGTTTTTTTATTTTCAGTGAGACCTGCTGGCAACAGGCTCACTGCATCGAGGGACTAAGGGGAGAAGAAGCGAACTCACCTGCGTGCAGAGTGGATTGGGCTTCTTAGGCTACTGGATATTAGCTCCAGAGGGACGATCACAGGCCCAGCCATGGATGGGTCCCGGAGCCGCGCCGCCGTCCCCCTTACAGAGCCAGAAGACATTTCAGCGCGCAGTGGGCTCACTCGCAAGTGGACCCCTGGATCCTGCAGGTAGTATCTCAGGGGTACAAATTGGAATTCGAGACGTCTCCCCCTCGCCGGTTCCTGAAGTCTGCTTTACCAACGTCTCCCCCCGACAGGGAGGCGGTATTGGAAGCCATTCACAAGCTGTATTCCCAGCAAGTGATAATCAAGGTACCCCTCCTACAACAGGGAAAGGGGTATTATTCCACGCTGTTTGTGGTACCGAAGCCGGACGGCTCGGTGAGACCCATTTTAAATCTGAAATCCTTGAACACTTACATAAAAAGGTTCAAGTTCAAGATGGAGTCACTCAGAGCAGTGATAGCGAACCTGGAAGAAGGGGACTATATGGTGTCTCTGGACATCAAGGATGCTTACCTCCATGTCCCAATTTGCCCTTCTCACCAAGGGTACCTCAGGTTTGTGGTACAGAACTGTCACTATCAGTTTCAGACGCTGCCGTTTGGATTGTCCACGGCACCCCGGGTCTTTACCAAGGTAATGGCCGAAATGATGATTCTTCTTCGAAGAAAAGGCGTCTTAATTATCCCTTACTTGGACGATCTCCTGATAAGGGCAAGGTCCAGAGAACAGTTAGAGGTCGGAGTAGCACTATCTCAAGTAGTACTACGACAGCACGGATGGATTCTAAATATTCCAAAATCGCAGCTGATTCCGACGACACGTCTGCTGTTCCTAGGAATGATTCTGGACACAGTACAGAAAAAGGTGTTTCTCCCGGAAGAGAAAGCCAGGGAGTTATCCGACCTAGTCAGGAACCTCCTAAGACCAGGCCAAGTGTCAGTACATCAATGCACAAGGGTCCTGGGAAAGATGGTGGCTTCTTACGAAGCGATTCCATTCGGCAGATTCCACGCAAGAACTTTTCAGTGGGATCTGCTGGACAAATGGTCCGGATCGCATCTTCAAATGCATCAGCGGATAACCCTGTCTCCAAGGACAAGGGTGTCTCTCCTGTGGTGGTTACAGAGTGCTCATCTCCTAGAGGGCCGCAGATTCGGCATTCAGGATTGGGTCCTGGTGACCACGGATGCCAGCCTGAGGGGCTGGGGAGCAGTCACACAGGGAAGAAATTTCCAGGGCTTGTGGTCAAGCATGGAAACGTCACTTCACATAAATATCCTGGAACTCAGGGCCATTTACAATGCCCTAAGTCAGGCAAGACCTCTGCTTCAGGGTCAGCCGGTGTTGATCCAGTCGGACAACATCACGGCAGTCACCCACGTAAACAGACAGGGCGGCACAAGAAGCAGGAGGGCAATGACGGAAGTGGCAAGGATTCTTCGCTGGGCGGTAAATCATGTGATAGCACTGTCAGCAGTGTTCATTCCGGGAGTGGACAACTGGGAAGCAGACTTCCTCAGCAGACACGATCTTCACCCGGGGGAGTGGGGACTTCACCCAGAAGTCTTCCACATGATTGTGAACCGTTGGGAAAAACCAAAGGTGGACATGATGGTGTCCCGCCTCAACAAAAAACTGGACAGATATTGGGCCAGGTCAAGGGACCCTCAGGCAATAGCTGTGGACGCTCTGGTAACACCGTGGGTGTACCAGTCAGTGTATGTGTTCCCTCCTCTTCCTCTCATACCAAAAGTACTGAGAATCATAAGAAGGAGAGGAGTAAAGACTATACTCGTGGCTCCGGATTGGCCAAGAAAGACTTGGTACCCGAAAATTCAAGAGATGCTCACGGAAGACCCGTGGCCTCTACCTCTAAGAAAGGACCTGCTCCAGCAGGGACCATGTCTGTTCCAAGACTTACCGCGGCTGCGTTTGACGGCATGGCGGTTGAACGCCGGATCCTGAAGGAAAAAGGCATTCCGGATGAAGTCATCCCTACCCTGATCAAAGCCAGGAAGGATGTGACCGTACAACATTATCACCGTATTTGGCGAAAATATGTTGCGTGGTGCGAGGCCAGGAAGGCCCCTACAGAGGAATTTCAACTGGGTCGATTCCTGCTTTTCCTGCAAACAGGACTGTCTATGGGCCTAAAATTAGGGTCCATTAAGGTTCAAATTTCGGCCCTGTCAATATTCTTCCAAAAAGAACTAGCTTCTGTTCCTGAAGTTCAGACGTTTGTCAAGGGAGTACTGCATATACAGCCTCCTTTTGTGCCTCCAGTGGCACCTTGGGATCTCAATGTAGTTTTGGGGTTCCTAAAATCACATTGGTTTGAACCACTCACCACTGTGGACTTAAAATATCTCACATGGAAAGTGGTAATGCTGTTAGCCCTGGCTTCAGCCAGGCGTGTTTCAGAATTGGCGGCTTTATCCTATAAAAGCCCTTACCTAATTTTTCATACGGACAGGGCAGAATTGAGGACTCGTCCTCAATTTCTCCCTAAGGTGGTTTCAGCATTTCACTTAAACCAGCCTATTGTGGTGCCTGCGGCTACTAGGGACTTGGAGGATTCCAAGTTACTGGACGTAGTCAGGGCCCTGAAAATATATGTTCCAGGACGGCTGGAGTCAGAAAATCTGACTCGCTGTTTATCCTGTATGCACCCAACAAGCTGGGTGCTCCTGCTTCTAAGCAGACTATTGCTCGTTGGATTTGTAGTACAATTCAGCTTGCACATTCTGTGGCAGGCCTGCCACAGCCAAAATCTGTAAAAGCCCATTCCACAAGGAAAGTGGGCTCATCTTGGGCGGCTGCCCGAGGGGTCTCGGCTTTACAACTTTGCCGAGCAGCTACTTGGTCAGGGGCAAACACGTTTGCTAAATTCTACAAATTTGATACCCTGGCTGAGGAGGACCTGGAGTTCTCTCATTCGGTGCTGCAGAGTCATCCGCACTCTCCCGCCCGTTTGGGAGCTTTGGTATAATCCCCATGGTCCTTTCGGAGTCCCCAGCATCCACTAGGACGTTAGAGAAAATAAGAATTTACTTACCGATAATTCTATTTCTCATAGTCCGTAGTGGATGCTGGGCGCCCATCCCAAGTGCGGATTGTCTGCATTACTTGTACATAGTTATTGTTACAAAAATCGGGTTATTGTTGTTGTGAGCCATCTTTTCAGAGGCTCCTTCTGTTATCATGCTGTTAACTGGGTTCAGATCACAAGTTGTACGGTGTGATTGGTGTGGCTGGTATGAGTCTTACCCGGGATTCAAAATCCTTCCTTATTGTGTACGCTCGTCCGGGCACAGTATCCTAACTGAGGCTTGGAGGAGGGTCATAGGGGGAAGGAGCCAGTGCACACCAGGTAGTCCTAAAGCTTTTTACTTTTGTGCCCAGTCTCCTGCGGAGCCGCTATTCCCCATGGTCCTTTCGGAGTCCCCAGCATCCACTACGGACTATGAGAAATAGAATTATCGGTAAGTAAATTCTTATTTTTCAGGGCCCTGACTACGTCCAGTAACTTGGAATCCTCCAAGTCCCGAGTAGCCGCAGGCACCACAATAGGTTGGTTCACATGAAAAGCTGAAACCACCTTAGGAAGGAATTGGGAACGAGTCCTCAATTCCGCCCTATCCATATGAAAAATCAGATAAGGGCTTTTACATGACAAAGCCGCCAATTCTGATACACGCCTGGCCGACGCCAAGGCCAACAGCATGACCACTTTCCACGTGAGGTATTTTAGCTCCACGGTTTTAAGTGGCTCAAACCAATGCGACTTTAGGAAATCCAACACCACGTTGAGATCCCATGGTGCCACTGGAGGCACAAAAGGGGGCTGAATATGCAGCACTCCTTTAACAAAAGTCTGAACTTCAGGCAGTGAAGCCAGTACTTTTTGGAAGAAAATCGACAGAGCCGAGATCTGGACCTTAATGGAACCCAATTTTAGGCCCATAGTCACTCCTGACTGTAGGAAGTGCAGAAATCGACCGAGCTGAAATTCCTCCGTTGGGGCCTTCCTGGCCTCACACCAAGCAACATATTTTCGCCATATGCGGTGATAATGTCTTATGGTCACAACTTTCCTAGCTTTAATCAGCGTAGGAATGACTTCCTCCGGAATGCCCTTTTCTCTAACGTCCTAGTGGATGCTGGGGACTCCGAAAGGACCATGGGGAATAGCGGCTCCGCAGGAGACTGGGCACAAAAGTAAAAAGCCTTAGGACTACCCGGTGTGCACTGGCTCCTCCCCCTATGACCCTCCTCCAAGCCTCAGTTAAGATTTTGTGCCCGAACGAGAAGGGTGCAATCTAGGTGGCTCTCCTGAGCTGCTTAGAGTAAAAGTTTAAATAGGTTTTTTTATTTTCAGTGAGACCTGCTGGCAACAGGCTCACTGCATCGAGGGACTAAGGGGAGAAGAAGCGAACTCACCTGCGTGCAGAGTGGATTGGGCTTCTTAGGCTACTGGACATTAGCTCCAGAGGGACGATCACAGGCCCAGCCATGGATGGGTCCCGGAGCCGCGCCGCCGTCCCCCTTACAGAGCCAGAAGACTGAAGAGGTCCGGAAAATCGGCGGCAGAAGACGTCCTGTCTTCCTTAAGGTAGCGCACAGCACCGCAGCTGTGCGCCATTGCTCTCAGCACACTTCACACTCCGGTCACTGAGGGTGCAGGGCGCTGGGGGGGGCGCCCTGAGACGCAATAAAAACACCTTTTTTGGCAAAAAATACATCACATATAGCTCCTGGGCTATATGGATGTATTTAACCCCTGCCTATTTTTACATAAAAAAGCGGGAGAAAGGCCACCGAAAAAGGGGCGGAGCCTATCTCCTCAGCACACTGGCGCCATTTTTTCCTCACAGCTCCGTTGGAGTAAGGCTCCCTGACTCTCCCCTGCAGTCCTGCACTACAGAAACAGGGTAAAACGAGAGGGGGGGCACTAAATTGGCATATAAATATATACAGCAGGTATATTAGGGAAAAACACTTATATAAGGTTATCCCTGTATATATATAGCGCTCTGGTGTGTGCTGGCAAACTCTCCCTCTGTCTCCCCAAAGGGCTAGTGGGGTCCTGTCCTCTATCAGAGCATTCCCTGTGTGTGTGCTGTGTGTCGGTACGCTGTGTCGACATGTATGAGGAGGAAAATGGTGTGGAGGCGGAGAAATTGCCTGTGTTAGTGATGTCACCCCCTAGGGAGTAGACACCTGACTGGATGGTCTTATGGAAAGAATTACGTGATAGTGTCGGCACTTTACAAAAGACTGTTGACGACATGAGACAGCCGGCAAATCAGTTAATACCTGTACAGGCGTCTCAAGCACCGTCCGGGGCTATAAAACGCCCGTTACCTCAGGTCGATACAGACACTGACACGGACACTGACTCCAGTGTCGACGGTGAGGAAACAAACGTATTTTCCAGTAGGGCCACACGTTATATGATCACGGCAATGAAGGAGGTTTTGAACATTTCTGATACTACAAGTACCACAAAAAAGGGTATTATGTGGGGTGTGAAAAAACTACCCGTAGTTTTTCCTGAATCAGATGAATTAAATGAGGTGTGTGATGAAGCGTGGGTTTCCCCCGATAAAAAAAACTGCTAATTTCTAAAAAATTATTGGCATTATACCCTTTCCCGCCTGAGGTTAGGACGCGTTGGGAAACACCCCCTAGAGTGGATAAGGCGCTCACACGCTTATCAAAACAAGTGGCGTTACCGTCTCCTGATACGGCCGCCCTCAAGGAACAGCTGATAGGAAGCTGGAAAATATCCTAAAAAGTATATACACACATACTGGTATTATACTGCGACCAGCAATCGCCTCAGCCTGGATGTGCAGTGCTGGGGTGGCTTGGTCGGATTCCCTGACTGAAAATATTGATACCCTGGACAGGGACAATATATTATTGACTATAGAGCATTTAAAGGATGCATTTCTATATATGCGTGATGCACAGAGGGATATTTGCACTCTGGCATCAAGAGTAAGTGCGATGTCCATTTCTGCCAGAAGAGGGTTATGGACGCGACAGTGGTCAGGTGATGCGGATTCCAAACGGCATATGGAAGTATTGCCGTATAAAGGGGAGGAGTTATTTGGGGTCGGTCTATCGGACCTGGTGGCCACGGCAACGGCTGGGAAATCCACCTTTTTACCCCAAGTCACCTCACAGCAGAAAAAGATACCGTCTTTTCAGGCTCAGTCCTTTCGTCCCCATAAGGGCAAGCGGGCAAAAGGCCACTCATATCTGCCCCGGGGCAGAGGAAGGGGAAAAAGACTGCAGCAGACAGCCTCTTCCCACGAACAGAAGCCCTCCCCCGCTTCTGCCAAGTCCTCAGCATGACGCTGGGGCCTTACAAGCGGACTGAGGCAAGACGGTGGGGGCCCGTCTCAAGAATTTCAGCGCGCAGTGGGCTCACTCGCAAGTGGACCCCTGGATCCTGCAGGTAGTATCTCAGGGGTACAAATTGGAATTCGAGACGTCTCCCCCTCGCCGGTTCCTGAAGTCTGCTTTACCAACGTCTCCCCCCGACAGGGAGGCGGTATTGGAAGCCATTCACAAGCTGTATTCCCAGCAAGTGATAATCAAGGTACCCCTCCTACAACAGGGAAAGGGGTATTATTCCACGCTGTTTGTGGTACCGAAGCCGGACGGCTCGGTGAGACCCATTTTAAATCTGAAATCCTTGATCACTTACATAAAAAGGTTCAAGTTCAAGATGGAGTCACTCAGAGCAGTGATAGCGAACCTGGAAGAAGGGGACTATATGGTGTCTCTGGACATCAAGGATGCTTACCTCCATGTCCCAATTTGCCCTTCTCACCAAGGGTACCTCAGGTTTGTGGTACAGAACTGTCATATCAGTTTCAGACGCTGCCGTTTGGATTGTCCACGGCACCCCGGGTCTTTACCAAGGTAATGGCCGAAATGATGATTCTTCTTCGAAGAAAAGGCGTCTTAATTATCCCTTACTTGGACGATCTCCTGATAAGGGCAAGGTCCAGAGAACAGTTAGAGGTCGGAGTAGCACTATCTCAAGTAGTACTACGACAGCACGGATGGATTCTAAATATTCCAAAATCGCAGCTGATTCCGACGACACGTCTGCTGTTCCTAGGAATGATTCTGGACACAGTACAGAAAAAGGTGTTTCTCCCGGAAGAGAAAGCCAGGGAGTTATCCGACCTAGTCAGGAACCTCCTAAGACCAGGCCAAGTGTCAGTACATCAATGCACAAGGGTCCTGGGAAAGATGGTGGCTTCTTACGAAGCGATTCCATTCGGCAGATTCCACGCAAGAACTTTTCAGTGGGATCTGCTGGACAAATGGTCCGGATCGCATCTTCAAATGCATCAGCGGATAACCCGGTCTCCAAGGACAAGGGTGTCTCTCCTGTGGTGGTTACAGAGTGCTCATCTCCTAGAGGGCCGCAGATTCGGCATTCAGGATTGGGTCCTGGTGACCACGGATGCTAGCCTGAGGGGCTGGGGAGCAGTCACACAGGGAAGAAATTTCCAGGGCTTGTGGTCAAGCATGGAAACGTCACTTCACATAAATATCCTGGAACTCAGGGCCATTTACAATGCCCTAAGTCAGGCAAGACCTCTGCTTCAGGGTCAGCCGGTGTTGATCCAGTCGGACAACATCACGGCAGTCACCCACGTAAACAGACAGGGCGGCACAAGAAGCAGGAGGGCAATGACGGAAGTGGCAAGGATTCTTCGCTGGGCGGAAAATCATGTGATAGCACTGTCAGCAGTGTTCATTCCGGGAGTGGACAACTGGGAAGCAGACTTCCTCAGCAGACACGATCTTCACCCGGGGGAGTGGGGACTTCACCCAGAAGTCTTCCACATGATTGTGAACCGTTGGGAAAAACCAAAGGTGGACATGATGGCGTCCCGCCTCAACAAAAAACTGGACAGATATTGCGCCAGGTCAAGGGACCCTCAGGCAATAGCTGTGGACGCTCTGGTAACACCGTGGGTGTACCAGTCAGTGTATGTGTTCCCTCCTCTTCCTCTCATACCAAAAGTACTGAGAATCATAAGAAGGAGAGGAGTAAAGACTATACTCGTGGCTCCGGATTGGCCAAGAAGGACTTGGTACCCGGAAATTCAAGAGATGCTCACGGAAGACCCGTGGCCTCTACCTCTAAGAAAGGACCTGCTCCAGCAGGGACCATGTCTGTTCCAAGACTTGCCGCGGCTGCGTTTGACGGCATGGCGGTTGAACGCCGGATCCTGAAGGAAAAAGGCATTCCAGATGAAGTCATCCCTACCCTGATCAAAGCCAGGAAGGATGTGACCGTACAACATTATCACCGTATTTGGCGAAAATATGTTGCGTGGTGCGAGGCCAGGAAGGCCCCTACAGAGGAATTTCAACTGGGTCGATTCCTGCATTTCCTGCAAACAGGACTGTCTATGGGCCTAAAATTAGGGTCCATTTAAGGTTCAAATTTCGGCCCTGTCAATATTCTTCCAAAAAGAACTAGCTTCTGTTCCTGAAGTTCAGACGTTTGTCAAGGGGGTACTGCATATACAGCCTCCTTTTGTGCCTCCAGTGGCACCTTGGGATCTCAATGTAGTTTTGGGGTTCCTAAAATCACATTGGTTTGAACCACTCACCACTGTGGACTTAAAATATCTCACATGGAAAGTGGTAATGCTGTTAGCCCTGGCTTCAGCCAGGCATGTTTCAGAATTGGCGGCTTTATCCTATAAAAGCCCTTACCTAATTTTTCATACGGACATGGCAGAATTGATGACTCGTCCTAAATTTCTCCCTAAGGTGGTTTCAGCATTTCACTTAAACCATCCTATTGTGGTGCCTGCGGCTACTAGGGACTTGGAGGATTCCAAGTTACTGGACGTAGTCTGGGCCCTGAAAATATGTTTCCAGGACGGCTGGAGTCAGAAAATCTGACTCGCTGTTTATCCTGTATGCACCCAACAAGCTGGGTGCTCCTGCTTCTAAGCAGACTATTGCTCGTTGGATTTGTAGTACAATTCAGCTTGCACATTCTGTGGCAGGCCTGCCACAGCCAAAATCTGTTAAAGCCCATTCCACAAGAAAAGTGGGCTCATCTTGGGCGGCTGCCCGAGGGGTCTCGGCTTTACAACTTTGCCGAGCAGCTACTTGGTCAGGGGCAAACACGTTTGCTAAATTCTACAAATTTGATACCCTGGCTGAGGAGGACCTGGAGTTCTCTCATTCGGTGCTGCAGAGTCATCCGCACTCTCCCGCCCGTTTGGGAGCTTTGGTATAATCCCCATGGTCCTTTCGGAGTCCCCAGCATCCACTAGGACGTTAGAGAAAATAAGAATTTACTTACCGATAATTCTATTTCTCATAGTCCGTAGTGGATGCTGGGCGCCCATCCCAAGTGCGGATTGTCTGCATTACTTGTACATAGTTATTGTTACAAAAATCGGGTTATTGTTGTTGTGAGACATCTTTTCAGAGGCTCCTTCTGTTATCATGCTGTTAACTGGGTTCAGATCACAAGTTGTACGGTGTGATTGGTGTGGCTGGTATGAGTCTTACCCGGGATTCAAAATCCTTCCTTATTGTGTACGCTCGTCCGGGCACAGTATCCTAACTGAGGCTTGGAGGAGGGTCATAGGGGGAGGAGCCAGTGCACACCGGGTAGTCCTAAGGCTTTTTACTTTTGTGCCCAGTCTCCTGCGGAGCCGCTATTCCCCATGGTCCTTTCGGAGTCCCCAGCATCCACTACGGACTATGAGAAATAGAATTATCGGTAAGTAAATTCTTATTTTCTTTTAGGATCCGGTGTTCGACCGCCATGCCGTCAAACGCAGCCGCGGTAAGTCTTTGAACAGACAGGGCCCCTGCTGCAGCAGGTCCTGTCTGAGCGGCAGAGGCCATGGGTCCTCTGAGATAATTTCTTGAAGTTCTGGGTACCAAGCTCTTCTTGGCCAATCCGGAACCACAAGTATAGTTCTTACTCCTCTCCTTCTTATTATTCTCAGTACCTTGGGTATGAGAGGCAGAGGAGGGAACACATAAACCGACTGGTACACCCACGGTGTCACTAGAGCGTCCACAGCTATCGCCTGAGGGTCCCTTGACCTGGCGCAATATCTTTTTAGCTTTTTGTTGAGGCGGGACGCCATCATGTCCACCTGTGGCCTTTCCCAACGGTGTACAATCATTTGGAAGACTTCTGGATGAAGTCCCCACTCTCCCGGGTGAAGGTCGTGCCTGCTGAGGAAGTCTGCTTCCCAGTTGTCCACTCCCGGAATGAACACTGCTGACAGTGCTAACACATGTTTTTCCGCCCATCGGAGAATACTTGTGGCTTCTGCCATCGCCATCCTGCTTCTTGTGCCGCCCTGACGGTTTACATGGGCGACCGCCGTGATGTCTGACTGGATCAGCACCGGCTGGTGTTGAAGCAGGGGTCTTGTCTGACTTAGGGCATTGTAAATGGCCCTTAGTTCCAGAATATTTGTGTAGGGAAGTCTCCTGACTCGTCCATAGTTCTTGGAAGTTTCTTACCTGTGTGACTGCCCCCCAACCTCGAAGGCTGGCATCCGTGGTCACCAGGACCCAGTCCTGTATGCCAAATCTGCGGCCCTCTAGAAGATGAGCACTCTGCAGCCACCACAACAGCGACATCCTGGTCCTTGGAGACAGGCTTATCAGCCGATGCATCTGAAGATGCGATCTGGACCACTTGTCCAACAGATCCCACTGAAAGATCCTTGCATGGAACCTTCCGAATGGAATTGCTTCGTAAGAAGCTACCATCTTTCCCAGGACTCGCGTGCAGTGGTGCACCGACACCTGTTTTGGTTTTAGGAGGTCTCTGACTAGAGATGACAACTCCTTGGCCTTCTCCTCCGGGAGAAACACCTTTTTCTGTTCTGTGTCCAGAACCATCCCCAGGAACAGTAGACGCGTTGTAGGAACCAGCTGCGACTTTGGAATATTCAGGATCCAGCCGTGCTGTTGTAGCACTTCCCGAGCTAGTGCTACTCCGATCAACAACTGTTCCCTGGACCTCGCCTTTATAAGGAGATCGTCCAAGTACGGGATAATTATAACTCCCTTTTTTCGAAGGAGTATCATCATTTCGGCCATTACCTTGGTAAATACCCTTGGTGCCGTGGACAGACCAAACGGCAACGTCTGGAATTGGTAATGACAGTCCTGTACCACAAATCTAAGGTTCTCCTGGTGAGGAGGGTAAATGGGGACATGCAGGTAAGCATCCTTGATGTCCAGTGATACCATGTAATCCCCTTCGTCCAGGCTTGCAATAACCGCCCTGAGCGATTCCATTTTGAACTTGAACCTTCTTATATAAGTGTTCATGGATTTCAAATTTAAAATGGGTCTCACCGAACCTTGTGGAATAGTAACCCTGTCCCTGTTGAAGGAGGGGTACTCTGGTTATCACCTGCTGGGAGTACAGCTTGTGAATCGCCTCCAGCACCGCCTCCCTGTCTGGGGGAGTAGTTGGCAAGGCTGATTTGAGGAAACTGCGAGGGGGAGACGTCTCGAATTCCAGCTTGTACCCCTGAGATACCACTTGTAGAATCCAGGGATCCACCCGTGAGCGAACCCACTGGTCGCTGAAGTTCCGGAGACGGGCCCCCACCACACCTGGCTCCACCTGTGGAGCCCCAGCGTCATGCGGTGGACTTAGAGGAAGCGGGAGAGGACTTTTGTTCCTGGGAACTTGCTGTCTGGTGCAGCTTTTTCCCCCTACCTCTGCCTCTGGGCAGAAAGGACGCACCTTTAACCCGCTTGCCTTTCTGGGTCCGAAAGGACTGTACCTGATAATACGGTGCTTTCTTTGGCTGTGAGGGAACATGGGGTAAAAATGTTGACTTCCCAGCCGTCGCTGTGGAAACGAGGTCCGAGAGACCATCCCCAAACAATTCCTCACCCTTGTAAGGCAAAACCTTCATGTGCCTTTTAGAATCCGCATCACCTGTCCACTGCCGAGTCCATAATACTCTCCTGGCAGAAATGGACATTGCATTTATTCTAGATGCCAGTTGGCAAATATCCCTCTGTGCATCTCTCATGTATAAGACCGTCTTTTGGCCCTCATTCCGAGTTGTTCGCTCGCAAGGCAATTTTAGCAGAGTTACACACGCTAAGCCGCCGCCTATTGGGAGTGAATCTTAGCTTCTTAAAATTGCGAACGATGTATTCGCAATATTGCGATTACAAACTACTTAGCAGTTTCTGAGTAGCTTCAACCTTACTCGGCATCTGCGATCAGTTCAGTGCTTGTCGTTCCTGGTTTGACGTCACAAACACACCCAGCTTTCGCCCAGATACTCCTCCGTTTCTCCAGCCACTCCCGCGTTTTTTCCGGAAACGGTAGCGTTTTTATCCACACGCCCATAAAACGCTGTGTTTCCGCCCAGTAACACCCATTTCCTGTCAATCACACTACGATCGCCGGAGCGAAGAAAAAGCCGTGAGTAAAAATACTATCTTCATAGCAAAATTACTTGGCGCAGTCGCAGTGCGAACATTGCGCATGCGTACTAAGCAGAAAAACGCTGCGATGCGAAGAAAAATACAGAGCGAACGACTCGGAATGAGGGCCTTTATATGCTCTACAGTTAGCAATATAGTGTTTCTGTCAAGGGTATCAATGTTATCAGACAGGGAATCTGACCACGCAGCTGCAGCACTGCACATCCATGCTGAAGCAATAACCGGTCTCAGTATAATACCTGAGTGTGTATATACAGACTTCAGGATAGCCTCCTGCTTTCTATCCGCAGGCTCCTTTAGGGCGGCCGTATCCGGAGACGGTAGTGCCACCTTCTTTGACAAGCGTGTGAGCGCTTTATCCACCCTAGGGGATGTCTCCCAACGTATCCTATCCTCTGGCGGGAAAGGGTACGCCCTTAGTAACTTTTTGGAAATTACCAGTTTCTTATCGGGGGAAACCCACGCTTCATCACACACTTCATTTAACTCTTCAGAAGGGGGGAAAACCACAGGTTGCATTTTCTCCCCAAACATAATACCCTTTTTTGTGGTACCAGGGTTAATGTCAGAAATGTGCAACACATTTTTCATTGCCGTAATCATGTAACGGATGGCCCTATTGGAATGTACACTAGTCTCATCGTCGTCGACACTGGAGTCAGTATCCGTGTCGACATCTGTGTCTGCCATCTGAGGTAGCGGGCGTTTTTGAGCCCCTGATGGCTTTTGAGACGCCTGGGCAGGCACGGACTGAGAAGCCGGCTGTCCCACATCTGCTATGTCATCAAACCTCTTATGTAAGGAGTTGACACTGTCACGTAATTCCTTCCACATATCCATCCACTCAGGTGTCGACCCCGCAGAAAGACGGCAGCTTCCGACAGTTTTTAGGTCGGAAGGGGTTCCGACCTATTTATTAGGGCCCTGTTTATTCTGACAAGTCGGGAAACCCAACTTGTCGGAATGCATGCTGATCGGCTGCTTCGGCGGCATGCATTTTCTGAAGCGGAGCCAAACCCGACAGGTTTTAGCCCCGTTTCCGACAAACTCAATCCAACTTGAAAACCAGTCTGATTGAGGTGAGGAGACGGGGAGCGGTGCGGCGGGCTATGGGTAGCGGGGATGAAAAGTACCTTGACGGCCATCCCCGGCCAGGCACCTCTCTCCCTGCCGCCATAGACCTCTCCCTCTGTCGGCCACGGCTGGAAGCTCTCACCGTCGCACGCAGCCGCCCAGCTCCCCCCACAGCCATCCAGCTCCCCCCACAGCCATCCAGCTCCCCCCGCCACCACAGACATCACCCTCCGCCAGCTGCCACTGGAAGCTCCCCCCTGCCGCCCGCAGCAGTCCGGCTCCCCCCACCGCTCGCAGCAGCCCAGCTCGTCTCCCCCCCGCTGCTGTCAGTGCACTCGGCAGCCGCTGACAGCAGCGGCAGGACAGGGCCCCAGTCGGATTTGTCCGTCCATTGAATAGGGGTTGTCGGGTCCATTCCGACAACTGCATGTCGGAATCGACCCGACTCTTATTGAATATACCCTATGTGTAGAAAGTGCTTTTACTAAGAGCTACCTAACATTATTTTTTTTCTCTCTCAATGTGTATTATGTATATTTATCTATAAACAAAGTGCAGTATTTCTACCTGCTTATAATTGCTAGGCAGTGAACGTGAGAAATGTGCAATTTATATATGCAGAATTTTACTAAAACCTATTAAGAGATTAGCTTTGGCATATATACTATGTAGTATAGTACAGCTAAGCTATGAATTTCTGAAAACATTACTGAAAAAAAGTCTACGCCAGCCGATTTTAGTTTCTCAAATGATAATTTCTGCACATTTACAACATACTGCTGAAAAAGACAACATTTTGGGGTTCGTAGGGAACCACATGCTAAGGAATCCATGTTTCATAATAGGATATAGGGGATTCATCCATTAATTTAACCTTGCCGATTATTTGTCCACACAGGTTAAAAAAGGTAATAGTGGGTCTTTTAAAAATAAAAAATAAGTTTTAAACCAGCCAACCCGTTTTTTTTTTTGTGTTTTTTTTTTTGCACTCTGAACTTATCACAATAGATTTAAAATATTTATGTTACCAAGGATTTACAATACTATTTAGAACCACCGTATTCAGATCTGCGTAAATGTATACTGTATGTATTCAAGATACTTGTTGCAGAACTGACCCACTGGAGATAGATACTCACTCTAATCCCCAATAGTTGGTTGGAATGAGAATCTGGTAATTTATTTGAGTAAATTACTATCATCTATTTGCTCCCAAAACTCAGAAAATGGACAAAACAGTTATACAGAAAAGTTGGCTAAAATGGTTTGGTTTAAACAACTTGTCTGAAAGATAGTTTTTGTCTATTTTTCTGGGTTTGGGAGGAAATTGCTGATTGCCATTTTCTCCCATCCAGTGCCAGATTCTCATTCCAACCAACCAACTAGTTAGATGAAAGTTGGACTAGTGTATGGCCAGCTATGCCTAATGCTACATACTGTTATTGGCTTATCTTGGACTTAATAGGTAGTTTAGCTGTTAGACAAGACCTGTCAATCTAAACCGCTTGACTCCTAACAGGTGAGTTGGTACAGCATGTTCAGTCTATTGTAGTGTAACAGGGGAGGGTCTTATGAGTTTATAGAAGGGAAAGTCATGTTTCTGCCACTTCTTTTCTTTAGGATTCCGCACCCATCTCTTTTGTGTTTTGTTGTATGGTATTTTGAGGTGGTTTTGTTCTTTCTGAACTCATTTAATTTCATACTTGGCAAAGGCTCAGCTTGGCAGGAAAGCATTGTTTCTCAGTTGCCAATAGGGGGCGCAAGTGATAGTAGCGGGCAGCTTACTTCAATAAAAATTTAATTAGTTTTACCAAAACATCAAAATACAAAACAAGGAGAGGGGAAAATAGGGGAGGGAGGGGGAATATCAGGAAAACAGTAATACATCACCAGAGTTACGACACCGTAAGTAAAATGTAGCGAAAAGCCTGCATCCGTTCAGTGATTCAAGGTCAAGTCCGACCTGGGAGATCCTAGGACAGATAACGCAACAGGAGCACTGTAAATATAGGACTGGCCTGATCTCTCTTTTTATATAGGGTCCACTTGCACCATTTCATGTGGATAGAGGAAGCCAACGAGGAATATACACGTTCTGCCGTTTCAAAAATAAAATGTTGGTGAACTTTATTTTCTATCATCAATATAGTGGGAATTACGACATCCACTTTTGGGCGATAGCGGCCTTAGAGGCTATGAGAATATGGCCTAAAAGGTATTTATCACAACTTGACATCTCACCAGGGTAGTAATGGAAAAGTGCTAGGAGGGGGTCAGCTAAAATAACCACCCCCAGTACCCTGTAGATGAGAAGAAACACCTCTGGCCAAAGTCACTGTATCGCCGGACACAGCCAAAAGATATGCAGGTTATCGTCCACCATCCCGCATTTCCTCCAGCAGCTAGAAGAGACATCAGGCCAAATCCTATGCAGTGTTCCGGTGTAAAATACACTCTATGAACCAATTTGTAATACATTTCACAGTGATTCACACATTTGGAGATTTTAAAACAAGAACGAAATACAACTTTCCATATAGCTTCTGTAAATAGATTAGGAAGGTCCCTTTCCCATTTGGTCTGTGAGGGGATCATCCCACTACGGGATCCTACAATCAGATGCTGGTACCATCTAGAGATACCACCTCTAGTTTCGGGGTATTAGTAGAAACATCAATACTTTAGGAAGACCAATGTGGTGGGTACGTTTGGGGAGGCAACTCTGGAGCCAATGTCGCAATTGGAAGTACTTATAAAATCTTGCTTAGGTATGCAGAATTGTTCTTGAAGGAGTGAGAAGGGGACTAAATCACCGTCTAAGATAACATCCTGCAGAGTAGAAATGCCTAATTCATGCCAAGTATTCAATTGTAAATCAGGGATCATAAGGGCTATAGCACGAAGAGACAACTGTGGGAGGGGCAGAGCACCAGTGGGGATAGATAAAATCACAGGTTGCCAAGCTGATAGCGTCGTTTCAACAGCCTTACAACCAGCAACTCTGGAAATAACTAAAGGGGTGGGCGACCAAAGCAGATCTGGTAAAGTTAAGGGAAACACCGCATTCTGCTCTATAGACACCCATGGTTTAAGATTGCCCTGCGCAAGCCAATCCCTAGCCTGACTAAGTATACACGCCAAATGGTATTTCTCTTACGTCCTAGAGGATGCTGGGGACTCCGTAAAGGACCATGGGGTATAGACGGGCTCCGCAGGAGACATGGCCACCTAAAATAACTTTCTAGTATGGTGTGCACTGGCTCCTCCCTCTATGCCCCTCTTCCAGACCTCCGTTTAGATCTTGTGCCCAGAGGAGATAGGGTGCATTACAGGGAGCTCTCCTGAGTTTTCTGTAAAAAGAATTTTGTTAGGTTTTTTATTTTCAGGGAGCTCTGCTGGCAACAGACTCCCTGCATCGTGGGACTGAGGGGAGAGAAGCAGACCCACTTCTTAAGAGTTAAGGGCTCTGCTTCTTAGGCTACTGGACACCATTAGCTCCAGAGAGAGTCGGAACACAGGTCTCACCCTGGGGTTCGTCCCGGAGCCGCGCCGCCATCCTCTTCACAGATGCCGGAAAAAAGAAGCCGGGTGAGTATGTCAGACATAAGAAGACATCAGATGGCAGAAGACTTCAGATCTTCATGAGGTAAGCGCGCAGCTTGCTCCCACACTTACACACACACACACACACACACACACACACACACACACACATGGCACTGATGGGAGCAGGGGGGGGGGGGGGGGGTGCCTGGGTAGCAATAAACTTCGTTTTAGGCAAAAAAGTATGTCGTTAGGCTGTGGAGGCAGTAAACTACGGATCCTCGCCATATTTTTTTTTTCAAATTCACGAGCGGGACCGAAAGCCCGCCGCGCGAGGCGGCGGAGCTTGATCCCTCAGCACTAACAGCGCCATTTTCTCCGCAGAGGCTGCAGAGAACGCTGGCTTCCCGGACTCTCCCCTGCTGAGCATCAGAGGGCTGGAAAAAAAAGAGAGGGGGGCACATAATTAAGGCGCAGTGAGTGGGGAAATCTATATACATTTATATATATATATAAAAGCGCTATCTGGGAGGGGGGGGGGGGTTCCCCTGGGTCAGTTGGCGCTGGTGTGTGCTGGCATACTCTCTCTCTGTCTCTCCAAAGGGCCTTCTTTAGGGAATTGTCCCCTTATAGTTATATCCCAGTGTGTGTGGGGTGTCGCTACGTGTGTCGGCATGTCTGAAACGGAAGGCTTATCCAAAGAGGAGGTGGAACAGATGAGTGGTGTGTCTCAGTCGGCGGTGCCGACTCAGGATTGGATGGATATGTGGCATATGTTAAATGCTAGTGTAGCTTCACTGCATAAAAGACTGGACAAAGCAGAGTCCAGTGCATCGGCAGGTAATCAATCTACGGATTATACCGACTCACAGGACCCGTCGGGGTCTCAGAAACGTCCCTTCTCACAAATAAGGGACACAGATACCGACACGGACTCTGATTCCAGTGTCGCTATGATGAAGCAAGATTGCACCCCAGGGTGACCAAAAGTATTCAGTGCATGATTATTGCAATAAAAGATGTTACATATCACTGATGAGCCCTCGGTGCCGGACACGAGGATACACATGTTTAAGGGAAAGAAACAAGTTATAAACTTTCCTCCTTCCCATGAACTTAATGAGTTATGTGAAAAAGCATGGGAAACTCCAGATAAGAAACTGCAGATTCCCAAAAGGGTTCTTATGGCGTACCCTTTCCCTACACAGGGCAGGGTACGTTGGGAATCCTCTCCCACAGTGGATAAAGCCTTAACACGCCTTTCCAAGAAGGTGGCGCTACCGTCCCCTGACACAGCGGCCCTCAAGGATCCTGGGGACCGCAGGCAAGAGACTACACTAAAGTCTATCTACACTCATACTGGTACTTTGCTTAGACCGGCAATTGCGTCGGCGTGGGTATGTAGTGCAGTAGCAGCTTGGACGGATACACTGTCGGCTGACCTTGATACCCTAGATAGGGATACAATTTTGTTAACATTAGCTCATATTAAGGACGCAGTCTTATATATGAGGGACGCTCAAAGAGACATTGGTTTACTGGGTTCATGAGCCAATGCTATGGCTATTTCGGCAAGAAGAGCCATATGGATCCGCCAATGGACGGGGGATGCAGACTCAAAAAGGCATATGGAGGTTTTACCTTACAAAGGTGATGTATTGCTTGGGGACGGCCTCGCGGACCTGATCTCTACAGCTACCGCGGGTAAGTCGACCTTTTTACCTTTTGTTCCCCAACAGCAAAAGAAACCCCCACAATATCAGATGCAGTCCTTTTGGTCGCATAGATCCAGAAGAGGTCGGGGCTCCTCTTTCCTCGCCAGAGGTAAGGGTAGAGGCAAGAGGACACCTGCTGCGGCTGGTTCCCAAGAGCAGAAGTCCTCCCCGGCTTCCGCTAAGTCTACCGCATGACGCTGGGGCTCCCCTGCGGGAGTCCGCACAGGTGGGGGCACGCCTTCGACTATTCAGCCAAGTCTGGGTTCAGTCAGACGTGGACCCTTGGGTGATAGAAATAGTCTCCCAGGGCTACAAGCCGGAATTCGAAGAGGTGCCCCCACGCCGATTTTTCAAGTCGGCCTTACCAGCTTCTACCCCAGAGCGGGAAGTAGTGCTAGCTGCAATTCAAATGCTGTGTCAACAGCGAGTTATTATCAGGGTTCCCCTGAGCCAACAGGGAAAAGGGTATTATTCAACCCTATTTGTGGTTCCGAAGCCGGATGGTTCGGTAAGGCCCATTTTAAACCTAAAATCCCTGAACCTGTACCTGAAAAGATTCAAATTCAAGATGGAATCGCTCTGAGCGGTGATAGCCTGCCTGGAAGGGGGGGATTTTATGGTGTCACTGGACATAAAGTATGCTTACCTTCATGTCCCCATATATCCCTCTCATCAGGAGTACCTGAGATTCGCGGTACATGATTGTCATTATCAGTTTCAGACGTTGCCATTTGGGCTGTCCATGGCCCCGAGGATTTTCACCAAGATAATGGCGGAAATGATGGTGATCCTGCGCAAGCGAGGAGTCACAATTATCCCATACTTGGACGATCTCCTGATAAAAGCGAGATCAAGAGAGCAATTACTGGAGAACGTGTCACACTCTCAGAGAGTGCTTCAACAACATGGGTGGATTCTCAATCTACCAAAGTCACAGTTGGTTCCGACAACTCGACTACCGTTCCTAGGCATGATACTGGACACGGAACAAAAAGTTTTCCTCCCGTTGGAAATAGTCCAGGACCTCCAGAACATGGTCCGAGAACTACTAAAGCCGAAAAGAGTGTCAGCTCATCAATGCACTTGGGTTCTGGGGAAAATAGTGGCAACTTACGAGGCCATTCCCTTCGGCAGGTTCCATGCAAGGATGTTTCAAGGGGATCTTCTGGACAAATAGTCCGGGTCCCATCTACAATTACATAAAAAAATAACACTGTCCCCCAGGGCCAGGGTGTCTCTTCTATGGTGGCTACAAAGTGCTCACCTTCTAGAGGGTCACAGGTTCGGCATTGAGGACTGGATCCTGGTAACCACGGACGCGAGCCTCCGAGGATGGGCAGCAGTCACCCAAGGAAGACATTTTCAAGGACTATGGTCAGACCAGGAGTCCTGTCTACACATCAACGTGTTGGAGCTAAGGGTCATATACAACGGCCTTCGGCAAGCGGAGAATCTTCTTCGCAACCTACCGGTTCTGATTCAATCAGACAATGTCACAGCAGTAGCTCATGTGAACCGCCAAGGCGGGATAAGAAGCAGAGTTGCGATGGCGGAAGCCACCAGGATTCTTCGCTGGGCGGGAAATCACGTAAGCGCTCTATCAGCTGTCTTCATTCCGGGAGTGGACAACTGGGAAGCAGACTTCCTCAGCAGACGCAATCTCCATCCAGGAGAGTGGGGACTTCATCAAGAAGTCTTTGCAGAGATAACAGGTCTCTGGGGAGTTCCTCAAATAGACATGATGACGTCACGCCTCAACAAGAAGCTTTGGAGGTGTTGTGCCATTTCCCGGGACCCTCAGTCAATAGCAGTAGACGCTCTGGTAACGCCATGGGTGTTCCAGTCGGTCTATGTGTTTCCGCCGCTTCCTCTCATCAAAAAAGTGTTGAGGATCATAGGACGAAAAAGAGTACAGACAATACTCATTGTTCCAGACTGGCCTCGAAGGGCCTGGTACTCAGATCTTCAGGAGATGCTAACAGAAGATCCTTGGCCTCTTCCTCTAAGAGAGGACCTGTTACAGCAGGGGCCCTGTCTGTTCCAAGACTTACCACGGTTACGTTTGACGGCATGGCGGTTTAACGCCGGATCCTAGCGGAGAAGGGTATTCCGGAGGAGGTCATACCTACTCTAATAAAGGCTAGGAAGGAGGTGATGTCAAAACATTATCACCGTATCTGGCGGAAATATGTCTCTTGGTGTGAAACCAAGAATGCTCCTACGGAAGATTTCCATCTGGGTCGTTTTCTCCACTTCCTACAGACAGGAGTGGATATGGGCCTAAAGTTAGGCTCTGTTAAAGTACAGATTTCGGCTTTGTCAATATTCTTTCAGAAGGAATTGGCTTTTCTTCCAGAAGTCCAGACTTTTGTAAAAGGAGTACTGCACATCCAGCCTCCTTTTGTGCCCCCAGTGGCACCATGGGACCTGAACGTGGTGTTGCAGTTCCTTAAATCACACTGGTTTGAACTAGAGATGAGCGGGTTCGGATTTACTCGGTTCTCAAAACGGCATCTTATTGGCTCACGGATGTCACGTGTTTTGGATAGCCAATAGAAAAAAAACGGATAAAACCGAACTGGCGTTAATTCTGGCGTTAAATCCGAACCCGCTCATCTCTAGTTTGAACCCCTTAAAACGGTGGAGTTAAAATTTCTCACCTAGAAGGTGGTCATGTTGTTAGCCTTGGCATCTGCGAGGCGTGTGTCAGAATTGGCGGCCTTGTCTTACAAGAGCCCTTACTTGATTTTTTCATGTGGATATAGTGGTGCCTGTGGCTACGAGTGACTTGGAGGATTCCATGTCCCTGGATGTAGTCGGGGCCTTAAAAATGTATGTAGCCAGGACGGCTAGAATTAGGAAAACAGATGCAGTGTTTATCCTGTATGCTGCCAACAAGATTGGTGCGCCTGCTTCGAAGCAGACTATTGCTCGCTGGATCTGTAACACTATTCAGCAGGCTTATGTCCACTAGGAAGGTGGGTTCTTCTTGGGCGGCTGCCCAGGGCGTCTCGGCATTACGGCTTTGCCGAGCAGCAACTTGGTCGGGGTCAAACACTTTTGCTAAATTCTACAAGTTTGATACCCTGGCTGATGAGGACCTAGCATTTGCTCAGTCGGTACTGCAGAGTTATCCGCACTCTCCCGCCCGATTGGGAGCTTTGGTATAAACCCCATGGTCCTTACGGAGTCCCCAGCATCCTCTAGGACATAAGGGAAAATAAGATTTTAAACCTACCGGTAAATCTTTTTCTCCTAGTCCGTAGAGGATGCTGGGCGCCCGTCCCAGTGCGGAAAATCTGCAAGATTTGTATATAGTTATTGCTTACATAAGGGTTATGTTACAGTTAGAATCGGCCTTGGACCGATACTGTTGTTTGTTCATACTGTTAACTGGTAAGGTGTATTCCAGGTTATATGGTATGATTGGTGTGGGCTGGTATGAATTTTGCCCTTAGATTAACAAAATCCTTTCCTCGTATTGTCCATCTCCTCTGGGCACAGTTCTCTAACTGAGGTCTGGAGGAGGGGCATAGAGGGAGGAGCCAGTGCATACCATACTAGAAAGTTCTTTTAGGTGCCCATGTCTCCTGCGGAGCCCGTCTATACCCCATGGTCCTTACAGAGTCCCCAGCATCCTCTACGGACTAGGAGAAAAAGATTTACTGGTAGGTTTAAAAAAGTATTTTTTCCAAATCGGGATACGCCACCCCTGCCGCACACTTCAGAGCAGTCATAGTGGTTCTTCCTATCTTCGGGTTCACTCCCCCCCCCCCCCCCCCTCCCCTTCCCAAACATATTTAGACAACAGTCGGTTAAACTTGTTACAGACAGCTCTAGGGAAAGGCCGCTGGGGATAGTACGGAAAAGATGCATCAGTTTTGTGAACACCATTTCAGTGGTGGATGGCAAATTGGAAACAGGGGTGTATTGTAAGCCAACGGATAGAAACACTCTGTTAATGTCTAGCAGTCACCACCTGGCGGCTTTAAAAAAAGGGTTACCGCTTTCCCAGATAAGAGTGGCACGCATTACCAGTGTTCCATCCAATGTGCCGCAGGAATTGGATAATATCTGTAAATGCTGATTTACTTACAGGACTAAAAGCAATACTTTAATACACTCAATACACTTTAAAATCGAGCCGCTGCGGCCGCTGTATTCAATCCTTACCCTACGTACTTTTTACTCAGTTAGCGTACAAAGCCCCGTACCGTGTACGCACTTTGCGCACACATTCCGCGACGGACGTACAAAGTACACGCGGTGCATACACACACACCGACACGCCGTGACCGCTATGCAGCTACACGTGTGCCTGAAATACACTTATAACCTTAGCAGGGAAAGAGACACGACAACAATTGTATTTAAGCTGTTGGGATCCGACCCGCCAACATATAATTGATAAAAGGGGGTTATAACAAATATACAATTACAATAACAGAAAAGAAGCTACAATACAATGGTACATACGTTTGGTTTCGCCAGCGCCACACGGTCCGGTGCTCAGATCAATCAGGCAAGATGACCTTCAGAGAGAGAGAGTGACCGGCTAGGCAGCTTTGGCTTTTATACAGTTGGTAAAAACACAATACAATGGAAACTGTAACCTCTTCATCCATAGGTCAAAGGGCTGGTTATTTACAGTACAGGAGGGGTCATAGGTTGGTTTGAATAGGTGGGCGATGTCTGTTCCAGGTGTGCTTGCAGTTGGTCTCCACTGGGTTCCCGCCGAATATCAGAGTACAGTAAACACAGTATAATAATATCCTATTCCTGCGCATAACTATGCGCAGGAGCGTGCCATCTTCTGCAAACTGCTACCGGAATGTTGCCCTTAAAATACCCTACAGTTGGATACCAAACACCACCTTTATAACCTAATGCTGTCCCCTCATATCCTGTAAAGGTGAATCGCTTTGTTGCTGTACCTTTTAAACAAGTATAACTTGCTGGTGTGGTGCGTGTGGGCTATGTGTACATTGTGCACTATGTGGATTAAATATGAGATGTCTTTGTGGCATTTCCATGCGAGTACCAATGCTACCGTAATTACTCATACCACGCACTAATACGCAGGACAGTGTGAGCGGTCATACGCAACTGGCGAATATGCGCACGCACGGCAGAACAAGTACGTGCACACAGGCCATCTGTGTGGAGTTTGTCCGTGATGTGTGTACTGTAATATTTTCCGACTTCGACATATCCTTGATAAATTCCACAGTAGGGGCTATGATTTAAATACCCTATTAGTACAAAAAGAGAAGGTACTTAAGATGCCCAGGGAACAACTACTTGTGGCCACGCAAGTGCTCTCTCTGTATTTGGATTATATATATAATAAGAATTTACTCACCGGTAATTCTATTTCTCGTAGTCCGTAGTGGATGCTGGGAACTCCGTAAGGACCATGGGGAATAGACGGGCTCCACAGGAGACTGGGCACTCTTAAAAGAAAGATTAGGTACTATATCTGGCTCCTCCCTCTATGCCCCTCCTCCAGACCTCAGTTAGGGAAACTGTGCCCGGAAGAGCTGACATTACCAGGAAAGGATTTGGAATCCAGGGTAAGACTCATACCAGCCACACCAATCACACTGTACAACTCGTGATAACCATACCCAGTTAACAGTATGAACAACAACTGAGCCTCAGTAACAGATGGCTCATAACAATAACCCTTTAGTTAAGCAATAACTATATACATGTATTGCAGAGAGTCCGCACTTGGGACGGGCGCCCAGCATCCACTACGGACAACGAGAAATAGAATTACCGGTGAGTAAATTCTTATTTTCTCTGACGTCCTAGTGGATGCTGGGAACTCCGTAAGGACCATGGGGATTATACCAAAGCTCCCAAACGGGCGGGAGAGTGCGGATGACTCTGCAGCACCGAATGAGCAAAGGCAAGGTCCTCCTCAGCCAGGGTATCAAACTTGTAGAACTTAGCAAATGTGTTTGAACCCGACCAAGTAGCAGCTCGGCAAAGCTGTAAAGCCGAGACCCCTCGGGCAGCCGCCCAAGAAGAGCCCACCTTCCTTGTGGAATGGGCTTTTACTGATTTAGGATGCGGCAATCCTGCCGCAGAATGAGCGTGCTGAATCGTGCTACAGATCCAGCGCGCAATAGTTTGCTTTGAAGCAGGAGCACCCAGCTTGTTGGGCGCATGCAGGATAAACAGCGAGTCAGTTTTCCTGACTCCAGCCGTCCTGGCTATATATATTTTCAAAGCCCTGACTACATCTAGTAACTTGGAGTCCTCCAAGTCCCTAGTAACCGCAGACACCACGATAGGTTGGTTCAAATGAAACGCTGATACCACCTTAGGGAGAAATTGGGGACGAGTCCTCAATTCTGCCCTGTCCATATGGAAGATCAGATAAGGGCTTTTACACGACAAAGCCGCCAATTCTGACACACGCCTAGCCGAAGCTAAGGCCAATAGCATGACCACTTTCCACGTGAGATATTTTAGCTCCACGGTCTTAAGTGGCTCAAACCAGTGGGATTTCAGGAAATCCAACACAACGTTAAGATCCCAAGGTGCCACTGGAGGCACAAAAAGGGGGATGAATATGCAGCACTCCCTTAACAAACGTCTGAACTTCAGCTGGAATGCCCTTTTCCGTTAGGATCCGGCGTTCAACCGCCATGCCGTCAAACGCAGCCGCGGTAAGTCTTGGAACAGACAGGGCCCCTGTTGTAACAGGTCCTGTCTGATCCTTTCTTGTAGTTCTGGGTACCAAGTTCTTCTTGGCCAATCCGGAACGATGAGTATAGTTCTTACTCCTCTCTTTCTTACAATCCTCAGTACCTTGGGTATGAGAGGAAGAGGAGGGAACACATAAACCGACTGGTACACCCACGGTGTCACTAGTGCGTCCACAGCTATCGCCTGAGGGTCCTTTTGACCTGGCGCAATATTTTTTTAGCTTTTTGTTGAGACGGGACGCCATCATGTCTACCTGTGGCCGTTCCCAACGATTTACAATCAGCGTGAAGACTTTTGGATGAAGTCCCCACTCTCCCGGGTGGAGGTCGTGCCTGCTGAGGAAGTCTGCTTCCCAGTTGTCCACTCCCGGAATGAACACTGCTGACAGTGCTAGCACGTGATTCTCCGCCCATCGGAGAATCCTTGTGGCTTCTGCCATCGCCATCCTGCTTCTTGTGCCGCCCTGTCGGTTTACCTGGGCGACCGCTGTGATGTCTGACTGAATCAGCACCGGTTGGTTTTGAAGCAGGGGTTCTGCTTGACTCAGGGCGTTGTAAATGGCCCTTAGTTCCAGAATATTTATGTGAAGGGAAGTCTCCTGACTTGACCACAGTCCTTGGAAGTTCCTTCCCTGAGTGACTGCCCCCCAACCTCGGAGGCTTGCATCCGTGGTCACCAGGACCCAGTCCTGTATGCCGAATCTGCGGCCCTCGAGAAGATGAGCCTGCTGCAGCCACCACAGCAGAGACACCCTGGCCCTCGGGGACAGGGTGATCAGCCGATGCATCTGAAGATGCGATCCGGACCACTTGTCTAACAGATCCCACTGAAAGATCCTTGCATGGAACCTGCTGAAGGGAATTGCTTCGTAAGAAGCTACCATCTTTCCCAGGACTTGCGTGCAGTGATGCACCGACACCTGTTTTGGTTTCAGGAGGTCCCTGACCAGAGATGACAATTCCTGTGCCTTCTCCACCGGGAGAAACACCTTCTTCTGTTCTGTGTCCAGAATCATGCCCAAGAACAGCAGACGCGTCGCAGGAATCAGGTGCTACTTTGGGATATTCAGAATCCAGCCGTGCTGTTGCAGCACTTCCCGAGAGAGTGCTACGTTGACTAACAACTGCTCCTTGGACCTTGCCTTTATAAGGAGATCGTCCAAGTACGGGATAATTATAACTCCCTTCTTCCGAAGGAGTATCATCATTTCGGCCATTACCTTGGTAAATACCCTCGGTGCCGTGGACAGACCAAACGGCAACGTCTGGAATTGGTAATGACAGTCCTGTACCACAAACCTGAGGTACTCCTGGTGAGGTGGGTAAATGGGGACATGCAGATAAGCGTCCTTGATGTCCAGCGACACCATAAAATCCCCCTCTTCCAGGCTTGCAATAACCGCCCTGAGCGATTCCATTTTGAACTTGAACTTCCTTACATAAGTGTTCAAGGATTTTAAATTTAGAATGGGTCTCACCGAACCGTCTGGTTTTGGTACCACAAACATTGTGGAATAGTAACCCCGTCCCTGTTGAAGGTACAGCCTGTGAATAGCCGCCAGCACTACCTCCCTTTCCCTGGGAGCCGCTGGCAAGGCTGATTTGAGGTAACGGCAAGGGGAAGTCGCCTCGAACTCCAGCATGTATCCCTGAGATACCACTTGTAGAACCCAGAGATCCACCTGTGAGCGAACCCACTGGTCGCTGAAGTTCCGGAGACGCGCCCCCACCGCACCTGGCTCCACCTGTGGAGCCCCAGCGTCATGCGGTGGACTTAGTGGAAGCAGGGGAGGATTTTTGTTCCTGGGAACTGGCTGTCTGGTGCAGCTTTTTCCCTCTACCCCTGCCTCTGGGCAGAAAGGATGCGCCTCTGACCCGCTTGCCTTTCTGTGGCCGAAAGGACTGTACTTGATAATACGGTGCTTTCTTAGGTCGTGAGGAAACCTGAGGTAAAAAAGTCGACTTCCCAGCTGTTGCTGTGGATACGAGGTCCGAGAGACCGTCCCCAAACAATTCCTCACCCTTATAAGGCAAAACCTCCATGTGCTTTTTAGAATCCGCATCACCTGTCCACTGCCGAGTCCATAATACTCTCCTGGCAGAAATGGACATTGCATTAATTCTAGATGCCAGCCGGCAAATGTCCCTCTCTGCATCCCTCATATACAAGACAACGTCCTTTATATGCTCTATGGTTAGAAAAATAGCATCCCTGTCGAGGGTATCAATGTTGTCTGACAGGGTATCAGACCATGCTGCTGCGGCACTACACATCCATGCCGAAGCAATAGCAGGTCTCAGTATAGTACCTGAGTGTGTATATACAGACTTCAGGATAGCCTCCTGCTTTCTATCTGCAGGCTCCTTTAGGGCGGCCGTATCCTGAGACGGCAGTGCCACCCTTTTAGATAATCGTGTGAGCGCCTTGTCCACCCTAGTGGATGTCTCCCAGCGTAACCTATCCGTTGGCGGGAAAGGGTACACCATCAGTAACCTCTTAGAAATCACTAGTTTCTTATCAGGGGAACACCACGCTTCTTCACACAATTCATTTAATTCATCAGATGGGGGAAAAGTCACTGGCTGCTTTTTCTCCCCAAACAGAATACCCTTTTTAGTGGTAACCGGGTTAATGTCAGAAATGTGCAACACATTTTTCATTGCCGTAATCATGCATCGGATGGCCCTTGTGGACTGTAAATTTGTCTCATCCTCGTCTACACTGGAGTCGGACTCGGTGTCGACATCTGTGTCTGCCATCTGAGGTAGCGGGCGTTTTTGAGCCCCTGATGGCCTCTGAGACGCCTGGGCAATCGCGGGCTGAGATGCCGGCTGTCCTAAGGCTGTTACGTCATCAAACCTTTTATGTAAAGAGTTGACACTGTCGGTTAATACCTTCCACATATCCATCCACTCCGGTGTCGGCCCCGTAGGGGGCGACATCACACTTATCGACTCCTGCTCCGCCTCCACGTAGCCCTCCACATCAAACATGTCGACACAGCCGTACCGACACACCGCACACACACAGGGAATGCTCTGACTGAGGACAGGACCCCACAAAGTCCTTCGGGGAGACAGAGAGAGAGTATGCCAGCACACACCACAGCGCTATATAACACAGGGATTATCACTATACTGAGTGATTTTTCCCAATAGCTGCTTATTAAGACCAATTTGCGCCTAAATTTATGTGCCCCCTCTCTTTTTTACCCTTGTTGTACTGGATACTGCAGGGGAGAGCCTGGGGAGCGTCCTTCCAGCGGAGCTGTGAAGAGAATTTGGCGCTGGCTGTGCTGAGGAAGATAGCCCCGCCCCTTCAGCGGCGGGCTTCTCCCGCTTTTTATAATGTTAATGGCGGGGTTTTTTGCACATATACAGTGTTATACACTGTATTATGTGCTATTTGTGCCAAAAGGTAAACTAATTGCTGCCCAGGGCGCCCCCCAGCGCCCTGCACCCAACAGTGACCGGAGTGTGTGGTGTGCTATGGGAGCAATGGCGCACAGCTGCAGTGCTGTGCGCTACCTTAATGAAGACAGGAGTCTTCAGCCGCCGTTTTTCATCTTTATCTTCCGTCTTCTGGCTCTGCAAGGGGGACGGCGGCGCGGCTCCGGGAACGGACGATCGAGGTCGGGCCCTGTGTTCGATCCCTCTGGAGCTAATGGTGTCCAGTAGCCTTAGAAACACTAGCTGCAAGCAGGTAGGTTTGCTTCTCTCCCCTCAGTCCCTCGTAGCAGTGAGTCTGTTGCCAGCAGATCTCACTGAAAATAAAAAACCTAACAAATACTTTCTTTTCTAGTGAGCTCAGGAGAGCCCACTAAGTGCATCCAGCTCTGGCCGGGCACAGATTCTAACTGAGGTCTGGAGGAGGGGCATAGAGGGAGGAGCCAGTGCATACCAGATATAGTACCTAATCTTTCTTTTAAGAGTGCCCAGTCTCCTGTGGAGCCCGTCTATTCCCCATGGTCCTTACGGAGTTCCCAGCATCCACTAGGACGTCAGAGAAATATATGTGTGTGTGTATGTGTATAGATGTATATCTATCTCCAAATATAGAGAGAGCACTCGCCAGTCTTCTTTTAAAAGTTCAAGATGATTTTTAATACCTCACATCATATTAAATGTACACATATCGATGTTGCGTGCCTAGCATGGCCCTTTTTCAAGACCCAGACATCCAAGTGAAAGAGCATGAGTGTTGCACCCCAGCACGGTGTAGTTTGAATTTAGCAAGTGCTATATATATATATATATATATATATATATATATATATATATATATATATATATATATATATATATATATATATATATATCTCTAACGTCCTAGTGGATGCTGGGGTAGACGGGCTCCGCAGGAGACTGGGCACTCTAAAGAAAGATTTAGCACTATCTGGTGTGCACTGGCTCCTCCCTCTATGCCCCTCCTCCAGACCTCAGTTAGAATCTGCTGTGCCCGGACAGAGCTGGGTGCTTTTAGTGAGCTCTCCTGAGCTTGCTAATAAGAAAGTATTTTAGTTAGGTTTTTTTATTTTCAGAGAGCTTCTGCTGGCAACAGACTCTCTGCTACGTGGGACTGAGGGGAGAGAAGCAAACCTACTAACTGCGGCTAGGTTGCGCTTCTTAGGCTACTGAACACCATTAGCTCCAGAGGGATCGAACACAGGACCTGACCTTGTCGTCCGGAGCCACGCCGCCGTCCCCCTCGCAGAGCCAGAAGACCGAAGCCGGCAGAAGCGGAGTAGACATCGAAATCGGCGGCAGAAGACTCCTGTCTTCATATGAGGTAGCGCACAGCACTGCAGCTGTGCGCCATTGCGGCCACACTAACCCACACACTCCGGTCACTGTAGGGTGCAGGGCGCAGGGGGGGGCGCCCTGGGCAGCAATTGATACCTCCTAGCGAAAGCTGCATATAGACAGTGGGACACTGTTATATGTATGAGCCCCCGCCATTTATTTTACAAAAAATTGCGGGACAGAAGCCTGCCGCTGAGGGGGCGGGGCCTTCTTCCTCAGCACTCACCAGCGCCATTTTCCTTCCACAGCTCTGCTGAGAGGAAGCTCCCCAGGCTCTCCCCTGCAGAATCACGGTAGAAGGGTAAAAAAAGAGAGGGGGGGGCACATAAATTTAGGCGCATTAATCATAATACAGCAGCTACTGGGTAAACACTTAGTTACTGTGTAATCCCTGGGTTATATAGCGCCTGGGCGTGTGCTGGCATACTCTCTCTCTGTCTCACCAAAAGGCCTTGTGGGAGTCCTGTCCTCATTTAGAGCTTCCCCTGTGTGTGTGGTGTGTCGGTACGCATGTGTCGACATGTTTGACGAAGAGGGCTATGTGGAGGCAGAGCAAGTGCAGTTGACTGACGTGTCGCCGCAGACTGTGCCGACACCTGATTGGATGGATATGTGGAAGGTGTTAAATGATAATGTAAACTCCTTACATAAAAGGTTGGATAAAGCTGATACCTCGGGCCAGTCAGGGTCTCAACCCATGCCTGATCCTACAGCGCAGAGGCCCTCAGGGTCTCAAAAGCGCCCACTATCCAAAATGGTTGAGACAGATGTCGACACGGATTCTGACTCCAGTGACGACGATGATGCAAAATTGCAACCGAAAATGACAAAAGCTATACGTTACATGATTATAGCGATGAAGGATGTTTTACACATATCAGAGGTAAACCCTGTCCCTGACGAGAGGGTTTATATGTATGGGGAGAAAAAGCAAGAAGTGACTTTTCCCCCTTCACATGAGTTAAATGAGTTATGTGAAAGAGCGTGGGATTCCCCCGATAAGAAAGTGCTGATTTCCAAAAGGTTACTTATGGCGTACCCTTTCCCGCCAGAGGACAGGGTGCGCTGGGAATCCTCCCCTAGGGTAGATAAAGCTCTCACACGCTTATCTAAGAAGGTGGCCCTGCCGTTGCAGGATACGCCACCCTAAAGGATCCTGCAGATAGAAAGCAGGAAAGTATCCTGAAATCTGTTTATACACATTCAGGGACTCTACTGAGGCCGGCAATTGCGTTGGCGTGGATGTGTAGTGCTGTAGCAGCGTGGACAGATAATCTGTCTGAGTAAATGGATACCTTGGACAGGGATACCATTATGCTGACCCTGGGGCATATAAAAGACACTGTCCTATATATAAGGGATGCCCAGAGGGACATTTGCCTACTGGGCTCTAGAATTAATGCAATGTCAATTTCTGCCAGGAGGGTCCTGTGGACTCGGCAGTGGACAGGTGATGCCGACTCCAAAAAACACATGGAGGTGTTACCTTACAAGGGTGAGGATTTGTTTGGGGATGGTCTCTCGGACCTGGTTTCCACAGCTACTGCTGGGAAGTCAAACTTTTTGCCATATATTCCCTCACAACCTAAGAAAGCACCGTATTACCAAATGCAGTGCTTTCGTGCACAAAGAAGCAAGAAGGTCAGAGGTGCTTCCTTTCTTGCTAGATGCAGGGGTAGAGGAAAAAAGCTGCACCTTACAGCTAGTTCCCAGGAACAGAAGTCCTCCCCGGCTTCCACTAAATCCACCGCATGACGCTGGGGCTCCACGGGTGGAGCCAGGAGCGGTGGGGGCGCGTCTCCAACATTTCAGCCACCAGTGGGTTCGCTCACAGGTGGATCCCTGGGCTATACAGATTGTGTCTCAGGGATACAAGCTGGAATTCGAGGTGATGCCCCCTCAACGTTACCTAAAATCGGCCCTGCCAGCTTCCCCCATAGAAAGGGAAGTAGAGGTTGCGGCAATTCACAAGCTATTTCTCCAGCAGGTGGTGGTAAAGGTTCCCCTTCTTCAACAGGGAAGGGGATACTATTCCACAATGTTTGTGGTACCGAAACCGGACGGTTCGGTCAGACCTATATTAAATTTAAAGTCCTTGAACATTTATCTGAAAAGATTCAAGTTCAAAATGGAATCGCTCAGAGCGGTCATTGCAAGCCTGGAAGAGGGGGATTTTATGGTGTCTCTGGACATCAAGGATGCTTACTTGCATGTCCCCATTTATCCGCCTCATCAGGAGTACCTCAGATTTGTGGTACAGGACTGTCATTACCAATTCCAGACGTTACCGTTTGGGCTCTCCACGGCACCGAGAATATTTACCAAGGTAATGGCAGAAATGATGGTGATCCTGAGAAAGCAAGGAGTCACAGTTATCCCATACTTGGACGATCTCCTCATAAAGGCGAGGTCGAGGGAGCAGTTGCAGATCAGCGTAGCGCACTCTCAGGAAGTGTTGCAACAGCATGGCTGGATTCTGAATATCCCAAAGTCACAGCTGATTCCTACGACGCGTCTGCCCTTTCTGGGCATGATTCTGGACACAGACCAGAAGAAGGTGTTTCTCCCGACGGAGAAGGCTCAAGAGCTTGTGGCTGTAGTCAGAGACCTCTTAAAACCGAAACAGGTGTCGGTGCATCACTGCACGCGAGTCCTGGGAAAGATGGTGTCATCGTACGAAGCCATTCCCTTCGGCAGGTTCCATGCGAGGATCTTTCAATGGGATCTGTTGGACAAATAATCCGGATCGCATCTTCAGATGCATCGGCTGATCACCCTGTCCCCCAGGGCCAGGGTGTCTCTTCTGTGGTGGCTACAGAGTGCTCACCTTCTCGAGGGCCGCAGGTTCGGCATACAGGACTGGGTCCTGGTGACCACGGATGCGAGCCAACGAGGGTGGGGGGCAGTCACTCAGGGAAGAAACTTCCAAGGGTTGTGGTCAAGTCAGGAGGCTTGTCTGCACATAAATATCCTGGAACTAAGGGCCATATTCAACGCCCTGAGTCAAGCGGAGCCCCTGCTTCGCAACCAACCGGTGCTGATTCAGTCAGACAACATCACTGCGGTGGCTCATGTAAACCGCCAGGGCGGCACAAGAAGCAGAGTCGCGATGGCGGAAGCCACCAGGATTCTTCGGTGGACGGAGAATCACGTGCAAGCACTGTAAGCAGTGTTCATTCCGGGGGTGGACAACTGGGAAGCAGACTTCCTCAGCAGGCACGACCTTCACCCGGGAGAGTGGGGACTTCATCACGAAGTCTTCATTCAGATTACAAATCGATGGGAACTGCCACAGGTAGACATGATGGCGTCCCGTCTCAACAAAAAGCTACAACGGTATTGCGCCAGGTCAAGAGACCCTCAGGCGATAGCTGTGGACGCCCTGGTAACACCGTGGGTGTTCCAGTCGGTCTATGTGTTTCCTCCTCTTCCTCTCATACCCAAGGTGCTGAGAATCGTAAGAAGAAGAGGAGTGAGAACAATACTCATTGTTCCGGATTGGCCAAGAAGGCCTTGGTACCCGGAACTGCAAGAAATGCTTACAGAGGACCCATGGCCTCTGCCTCTCAGACAGGACCTGTTGCAACAGGGACCCTGCCTGTTCCAAGACTTACCGCGGCTGAGTTTGACGGCATGGCGGTTGAACGCCGGATCCTAGCGGAAAAAGGCATTCCGGAGGAAGTTATTCCTACGCTGATTAAGGCTAGGAAGGACGTGACAGCAAAGCATTATCACTGCATATGGCGAAAATATGTTGCTTGGTGTGAGGCCAGGAAGGCCCCTACAGAGGAATTCCAACTGGGCAGATTTCTGCACTTTCTACAGTCTGGAGTGACTATGGGCTTGAAGTTGGGATCCATAAAGGTCCAGATTTCAGCCCTATCCATTTTCTTCCAAAAGGAACTGGCGTCTCTTCCTGAAGTTCAGACGTTTGTTAAGGGAGTGCTGCATATTCAGCCCCCTTTTGTGCCACCAGTGGCACCTTGGGATCTCAACGTGGTGTTGGGTTTCCTAAAATCCCACTGGTTTGAACCACTTAAGACCGTGGAGCTAAAGTATCTCACGTGGAAGGTGGTCATGCTATTGGCCTTAGCTTCAGCTAGGCGTGTGTCAGAATTGGCGGCTTTGTCATGTAAAAGCCCCTATCTGGTTTTTCATATGGACAGGGCAGAATTGCGGACTCGTCCCCAATTTCTGCCAAAGGTGGTGTCATCTTTTCATTTGAACCAACCTATTGTAGTGCCTGTGGCTACTCGTGACTTGCAGGATTCCAGGTTACTAGATGTAGTCAGGGCTTTGAAGATGTATGTAGCCAGAACGGCTGGAGTCAGGAAAACTGACTCGCTGTTTATCCTGTATGCCCCCAACAAGTTGGGTGCTCCTGCTTCAAAGCAAACCGTTGCCCGCTGGATCTGTAACACGATTCAGCAGGCTCATTCTGCGGCTGGATTGCCGCATCCAAAATCTGTGAAAGCCCATTCCACAAGGAAGGTGGGCTCTTCTTGGGCGGCTGCCCGAGGGGTCTCGGCTTTACAGCTTTGCCGAGCTGCTACTTGGTCGGGTTCAAACACATTTGCAAAATTCTACAAGTTTGATACCCTGGCTGAGGAGGACCTTGAGTTTGCCCATTCGGTGCTGCAGAGTCATCCGCACTCTCCCGCCCGTTTGGGAGCTTTGGTATAATCCCCATGGTCCTTACGTAGTCCCCAGCATCCACTAGGACGTTAGAGAAAATAAGATTTTACTCACCGGTAAATCTATTTCTCGTAGTCCGTAGTGGATGCTGGGCGCCCGTCCCTAGTGCGGACTTTCTGCAATACGTGTATATAGTTATTGCTTAATAATGGGTTATGTTATGTTGGCATCCATTGTTGATGCCCTGTTGTTGTTCATACTGTTGACTGGATAAGTGTATCACAAGTTATACGGTGTGATTGGTGTGGCTGGTATGAGTCTTACCCTGGGTTCCAAAATCCTTTCCTTATTATGTCTGCTCTTCCGGGCACAGTTTCCTTAACTGAGGTCTGGAGGAGGGGCATAGAGGGAGGAGCCAGTGCACACCAGATAGTACTAAATCTTTCTGTAGAGTGCCCAGTCTCCTGCGGAGCTCATCTATTCCCCATGGTTCTTACGGAGTCCCTAGCATCCACTACGGACTACAAGAAATAGATTTACCGGTGAGTAGAATCTTATTATATATATATAGATATAGATATAGATATAGATATAGATATATAGATATAGATATATATAGATATATATATAGATATATATAGATATATATAGATATATATAGATATATATATATTGATATATATATAGATAGATAGATAGATAGCGGACCGTGTTGTGTAAACAACATCACACTGCCTAGTTGTAAATAATGATTATATATATATATATATATATATAGCAGCAAAATGTCGGATCGGCACTCTCCTAAAGCTGAAGTATATTGCTCCGGTGCCCTCTGGAAAAGTTCATGCAGATAGCAGACCGTGCGGCAAGCAGCGGCACTCAGAGACTGACAAAGCCAAGGTAAAGTGCTAGTGCTTTTAATTCATGGCTGGTGATTCCAACGTTTCGGGGCATGCAAGCCCCTTTTTCAAGGTGAGCCAAATACAAAGTGAAAAAAACAATGTGAAAAACTTTTACCTTTATGGTGAGGAGGACCCACGTGTGGGAAGGGCAGCATCGTCCGGGGGAGCGTGGAGCTTCCGTCCCGGATGTGATGACGTGTCAGTGCCGCGGTCACGTGACCTCCGACGTGTCTCAGGCCGCCGCGTTGCCATGGCAACCTGACGCTCGGGGATTGTCATGGATGTCTGGGATCAACGCGGGTGTTGAGGTCACGTAGGAGGCGTGACTTGGGCGTGGAGGTATGCAAAAGTGCAGTTAAAACAGGGAAAGAAGCATTTGCTGATATACTGTCAAACCATAAAACAGGTGATTATACATAAACAACGGCCTCGGAGTAGTAGCATCACTATCATCTGGGAATTGATTTTCCCAATTGATCTATGCATGTTGGATTAGGGTTACGCTACAATAAACCCATAATCTATATGATATAAAATACAATACAGTTGGAGGTAAATGCTATACGACAGACATGAGTCACTGGAGTAGGAATTTGTAAAAAAGATGTGATGATACGGAACCGAACATCTAAATTATAAGTGTCCATTTTAGTCATGGTAGGAACTGGTAATGGAGAATATTGCTTAGAAGACACTCCATTGTATTCTATCGTTGAGACCTTTCGGTCTCACAGTGTCCAGTTTGTACATCCAAGTTGCCTCCCGCCTAAGTAGAGTGGCTGCTCTGTCTCCACCTCTTGGGTTGATGGGAATATGGTCGATAATTTGAAATTGCAAGTCCTTCAATGTGTGTTGTTTGTCCACATAATGTCTGGCAACAGGTTGTTCGGACTTCTTGGTTAATAGTGCCGCTTTTAATGCAGACCTGTGCAGTGCAAAGCGTTCCCTGGCGTTACGTATGGTCTTGCCCACGTACTGGTGTTTACATGGGCAGGTGATTAGATAGACTACATGTGTCGTAGTGCAGGTAAGAACGTGCTTGATGTTATAGGAGATGCCAGTTGAGGTGGATTTGAATTTTGAGCCAGTGGTCATTGTTTTACATGTCTCACAGCCTAGGCATTTGTAGCAGCCTGCTGCTTTAGTTAGAAAGTTGGAGATTGGTACAGAGTCAAACCCTGTGATGTCTGGATGTACCACGAAGTCTTTGATACTTCTACCTTTTTTGTAGCACATCATGGGTCTTTTCCTCCGCAACCCGGTTAGGTTCTTGTCGGTAGAGACTATGGGCCACAGTGCTTTAAGGGCCCGTGGGATCACTGCACTGGATGTATTATATTGTGTCACAAATGGTAGGATATCATTGTTCTTCTTGGTGGTAGATGTTAGGAGTTGATCTCTATTGGTAGTCAAGGTTTTTTGTTCATTATCAAGTAATAGTTTGCTATTGTAACCTCTCTCCTTGAATCTTGCGGTGACGTCCTTCAAAGCGGATTCAAGTTTGGCAGGATCACTAGTGATTCTGGCAGCCCTGATGTATTGAGATTTAGGGAGCCCCTTCTTGAGGGCTGTGGGGTGGTGGCTGTTATAGCGTAGGAGGGTGTTTTTATCAGTGGGCTTGTGGTACACTTCGGTGTGAAGCACACCATCCTTGATGATGACATTGACATCCAGAAAGTTTAGTTTACTAGAGTCACACTGCGATGTGACTCTGATGGGGGACGGTCTTGTGTTGATGACTTTTATGAACCTTTCGAATCTTTCTTTGCCACCGGTCCAAAGTAGGAACACGTCGTCTATATATCTGGAATAGTGTAAGATATATTGCGTGTATTCATCACTATTAAAGAACATGGCCTGCTCTTCTTCTAGCATGAAGACGTTAGCAAACGAAGGGGATACATTGCTTCCCATGGAGCAGCCACTAAGTTGCCGGTAGTATTTGCCGTCGAATAAAAAGTAATTGCGGGTTAATATTAGTTCGAGTAATTGGAGAAATAGATTGTGATCAAGATTTTTCATATTAGATTTACTTAAAAAGGTTCTCATTGCCGCTAGCCCTTGATCGTGCGGAATGCTGGTATACAGGCTGCAAATGTCTACCGTACAAATGATGGTTTCCATGGGTACCGTGCCAACCGTTTTGAGTAAATTCAAAAAGCTGGTGGTGTCCTTGAGATGGTTGGGTTGTTCCAGGATGAGTGGCTGCAGTATGCTGTCCAAAAAGATGGAGATCGGCTGGTAAAGTGCTTTGTGCGCAGAAATTATAGGCCTGCCAGGAGGGTGGTCCAGACTTTTATGTATTTTAGGAACCAGGAATAGCAAAGGGACAACAGGGAAATCTTGTTTAAGCGCTTTGCATAATTTGCTGGTTATTGAACCGGTGGTATATGCTGAGTCGAGAATGTTATCCACTTCGATTTTGAATTGGTTAGTAGGATCAGTGGTCAGTACTTCATAGACTGACGTGTCGCCCAGCTGTCGGTATGTTTCATGTTTGTAGTCACTCAAGTTCATAATGACTATTCCGCCCCCCTTATCGGCGGGGCGGATTACGATATCCTTGTAAGTGGCCATTTGCTTCAGAGCTTTAAATTCAGAGCGTGACATATTACGATGATGACTCTGATTGGCGTGGGTGTATTTCATCAAGGATTCGTCCAGTAGTCGTGTGAAAGTTTTTATCGATGAGTTGGACGACGGTGGATCGAATTTGGAGCTTCGAACAGAATTAATAAAAGTCTGGTGCGGTTCCAAGCTAGTGGCTGGTGTTTGGACTTGAAAGTGCTCTTGTAGGCGAAGTTTGCGAGTGAATTTATGGAGGTCAATTTGCCAGGTCAGTTCGTCGAATTCATTCGTAGGGACGAATGAGAGTCCATGATTTAACACTTTGATTTCTAGTGTAGTAAAGTCTCGATCAGAAAGATTGTAGATTGTATTCACTTCTTGTTGTTTCTGGAGCCTTTTGTTTTGTTGTCCCCTGCGGGTGGGCGTCCTCTTGTTTTTGTGCCTGCCCCTGTGGCAGGCTTTGCCCCTAAAGGGGGCTCGTGAGATTCAGGGGGACCTTCTGAGTCGGCTAGGACAAAATCGCTGTCACTATTGGAGGTGACATTGTCTTTCTGTCTTTCTTCCCTTCGCCTACGCCAACTGAATCTTGAACGATAATTGTATGGCTTATGTTCGCCGGGTTCCCCCCCGGAAAGCCATCGGTAGACTCGGTTCGTTTCGTAGTCTTCTCGGACTGTCAGTTGTTTGACCCGTTTGAATTTGATTAGCTCCTTTTTGTAATTGTCACAGGCAGTTTGCAATTTCTTAATGGAAGCTTGATTGCTGTCCATGGTGAGTAGTGCGTGATGTTCCTGTTCAAAGGACTGTATCTTCTCCCTGGTGATATTTAGTTCCCTGCCGGCTTCCTCCACCACCAGCAGCATGAGATCCATGCTGCATTTGTTAAGGATACCTGTCCAGCGGTCACAGAAGTCTGCATTGAATCTTCCCATTGTAGGAACGTTGCGAATGCGAAAACCTCTGGGTATCGTCTTATCGCGGTAGTAGTTGGACAGGGAAATCCCGTGCATCAGATAGTCCACTTCTCTTTTTTTCAATTTGAGTAGTTGGTGGTAGATGTCATCCATGCAGAGTTCTTCATCCGCAGGGGTGAGTCCCTCAGTGAATAGTAGTCGGTCAGCATCTGCATTAGTGAAGCTGTATAGTTTAGCTTGGTTACTGGATGTTGCTCCACGTGCCGTTGATTGTGACATGTTGTATCAAAATCACTTGTTAATCCAAGGTCATAATTGGAATAGAAATGCAAAAGTGCAAGGTATACCAAAGGTCAGAAACGCTCTTCAGTGTAAAGTGCAAGTGATAAAAAGTGCTGAAGTGCCAAAAGTGCTGTGCTAGACTTCTGTGATTGGTGCTCGTCACAGGGTAAAAGGAAAAGCAATAGTTTAAAAGTCATGCATATTCTGAGGTGGGAGGTGCCTTATCCCAGGTGGACAGCAGCAACAATGGTACTGGAGTCCTGTAGGTAGCAGCAAAATGTCGGATCGGCACTCTCCTAAAGCTGAAGTATATTGCTCCGGTGCCCTCTGGAAAAGTTCATGCAGATAGCGGACCGTGCGGCAAGCAGCGGCACTCAGAGACTATACAGCTTCACTAATGCAGATGCTGACCGACTACTATTCACTGAGGGACTCACCCCTGCGGATGAAGAACTCTGCATGGATGACATCTACCACCAACTACTCAAATTGAAAAAAAGAGAAGTGGACTATCTGATGCACGGGATTTCCCTGTCCAACTATTACCGCGATAAGACGATACCCAGAGGTTTTCGCATTCGCAACGTTCCTACAATTGGAAGATTCAATGCAGACTTCTGTGACCGCTGGACAGGTATCCTTAACAAATGCAGCATGGATCTCATGCTGCTGGTGGTGGAGGAAGCCGGCAGGGAACTAAAAATCACCAGGGAGAAGATACAGTCCTTTGAACAGGAACATCACGCACTATTCACCATGGACAGCAATCAAGCTTCCATTAAGAAATTGCAAACTGCCTGTGACAATTACAAAAAGGAGCTAATCAAATTCAAACGGGTCAAACAACTGACAGTCCGAGAAGACTACGAAACGAACCGAGTCTACCGATGGCTTTCCGGGGGGGAACCCGGCGAACATAAGCCATACAATTATCGTTCAAGATTCAGTTGGCGTAGGCGAAGGGAAGAAAGACAGAAAGACAATGTCACCTCCAATAGTGACAGCGATTTTGTCCTAGCCGACTCAGAAGGTCCCCCTGAATCTCACGAGCCCCCTTTAGGGGCAAAGCCTGCCACAGGGGCAGGCACAAAAACAAGAGGACGCCCACCCGCAGGGGACAACAAAACAAAAGGCTCCAGAAACAACAAGAAGTGAATACAATCTACAATCTTTCTGATCGAGACTTTACTACACTAGAAATCAAAGTGTTAAATCATGGACTCTCATTCGTCCCTACGAATGAATTCGACGAACTGACCTGGCAAATTGACCTCCATAAATTCACTCGCAAACTTCGCCTACAAGAGCACTTTCAAGTCCAAACACCAGCCACTAGCTTGGAACCGCACCAGACTTTTATTAATTCTGTTCGAAGCTCCAAATTCGATCCACCGTCGTCCAACTCATCGATAAAAACTTTCACACGACTACTGGACGAATCCTTGATGAAATACACCCACGCCAATCAGAGTCATCATCGTAATATGTCACGCTCTGAATTTAAAGCTCTGAAGCAAATGGCCACTTACAAGGATATCGTAATCCGCCCCGCCGATAAGGGGGGCGGAATAGTCATTATGAACTTGAGTGACTACAAACATGAAACATACCGACAGCTGGGCGACACGTCAGTCTATGAAGTACTGACCACTGATCCTACTAACCAATTCAAAATCGAAGTGGATAACATTCTCGACTCAGCATATACCACCGGTTCAATAACCAGCAAATTATGCAAAGCGCTTAAACAAGATTTCCCTGTTGTCCCTTTGCTATTCCTGGTTCCTAAAATACATAAAAGTCTGGACCACCCTCCTGGCAGGCCTATAATTTCTGCGCACAAAGCACTTTACCAGCCGATCTCCATCTTTTTGGACAGCATACTGCAGCCACTCATCCTGGAACAACCCAACCATCTCAAGGACACCACCAGCTTTTTGAATTTACTCAAAACGGTTGGCACGGTACCCATGGAAACCATCATTTGTACGGTAGACATTTGCAGCCTGTATACCAGCATTCCGCACGATCAAGGGCTAGCGGCAATGAGAACCTTTTTAAGTAAATCTAATATGAAAAATCTTGATCACAATCTATTTCTCCAATTACTCGAACTAATATTAACCCGCAATTACTTTTTATTCGACGGAAAATACTACCGGCAACTTAGTGGCTGCTCCATGGGAAGCAATGTATCCCCTTCGTTTGCTAACGTCTTCATGCTAGAAGAAGAGCAGACCATGTTCTTTAATAGTGATGAATACACGCAATATATCTTACACTATTCCAGATATATAGACGACGTGTTCCTACTTTGGACCGGTGGCAAAGAAAGATTCGAAAGGTTCATAAAAGTCATCAACACAAGACCGTCCCCCATCAGAGTCACATCGCAGTGTGACTCTAGTAAACTAAACTTTCTGGATGTCAATGTCATCATCAAGGATGGTGTGCTTCACACCGAAGTGTACCACAAGCCCACTGATAAAAACACCCTCCTACGCTATAACAGCCACCACCCCACAGCCCTCAAGAAGGGGCTCCCTAAATCTCAATACATCAGGGCTGCCAGAATCACTAGTGATCCTGCCAAACTTGAATCCGCTTTGAAGGATGTCACCGCAAGATTCAAGGAGAGAGGTTACAATAGCAAACTATTACTTGATAATGAACAAAAAACCTTGACTACCAATAGAGATCAACTCCTAACATCTACCACCAAGAAGAACAATGATATCCTACCATTTGTGACACAATATAATACATCCAGTGCAGTGATCCCACGGGCCCTTAAAGCACTGTGGCCCATAGTCTCTACCGACAAGAACCTAACCGGGTTGCGGAGGAAAAGACCCATGATGTGCTACAAAAAAGGTAGAAGTATCAAAGACTTCGTGGTACATCCAGACATCACAGGGTTTGACTCTGTACCAATCTCCAACTTTCTAACTAAAGCAGCAGGCTGCTACAAATGCCTAGGCTGTGAGACATGTAAAACAATGACCACTGGCTCAAAATTCAAATCCACCTCAACTGGCATCTCCTATAACATCAAGCACGTTCTTACCTGCACTACGACACATGTAGTCTATCTAATCACCTGCCCATGTAAACACCAGTACGTGGGCAAGACCATACGTAACGCCAGGGAACGCTTTGCACTGCACAGGTCTGCATTAAAAGCGGCACTATTAACCAAGAAGTCCGAACAACCTGTTGCCAGACATTATGTGGACAAACAACACACATTGAAGGACTTGCAATTTCAAATTATCGACCATATTCCCATCAACCCAAGAGGTGGAGACAGAGCAGCCACTCTACTTAGGCGGGAGGCAACTTGGATGTACAAACTGGACACTGTGAGACCGAAAGGTCTCAACGATAGAATACAATGGAGTGTCTTCTAAGCAATATTCTCCATTACCAGTTCCTACCATGACTAAAATGGACACTTATAATTTAGATGTTCGGTTCCGTATCATCACATCTTTTTTACAAATTCCTACTCCAGTGACTCATGTCTGTCGTATAGCATTTACCTCCAACTGTATTGTATTTTATATCATATAGATTATGGGTTTATTGTAGCGTAACCCTAATCCAACATGCATAGATCAATTGGGAAAATCAATTCCCAGATGATAGTGATGCTACTACTCCGAGGCCGTTGTTTATGTATAATCACCTGTTTTATGGTTTGACAGTATATCAGCAAATGCTTCTTTCCCTGTTTTAACTGCACTTTTGCATACCTCCACGCCCAAGTCACGCCTCCTACGTGACCTCAACACCCGCGTTGATCCCAGACATCCATGACAATCCCCGAGCGTCAGGTTGCCATGGCAACGCGGCGGCCTGAGACACGTCGGAGGTCACGTGACCGCGGCACTGACACGTCATCACATCCGGGACGGAAGCTCCACGCTCCCCCGGACGATGCTGCCCTTCCCACACGTGGGTCCTCCTCACCATAAAGGTAAAAGTTTTTCACATTGTTTTTTTCACTTTGTATTTGGCTCACCTTGAAAAAGGGGCTTGCGTGCCCCGAAACGTTGGAATCACCAGCCATGAATTAAAAGCACTAGCACTTTACCTTGGCTTTGTCAGTCTCTGAGTGCCGCTGCTTGCCGCACGGTCTGCTATCTGCATGAACTTTTCCAGAGGGCACCGGAGCAATATACTTCAGCTTTAGGAGAGTGCCGATCCGACATTTTGCTGCTATATATATATATATAATCATTATTTACAACTAGGCAGTGTGATGTTGTTTACACAAAGTTATTGTCTCTAGGAGACCCTTTATATGTGTGTATTGATGTGAACTGCAATCTTTTATCCATAGAGCTACAGTTTTCATGTACATTCTCTTGTAAAAGCAGTTTACTGCTCATTAGAAAGCAGTACGACAGTATAACAGATATCCTAGACATTGGGGGAATACTTATTTTATTTAGTGAATGATTGCATCAATACCATGCGACTCTATATACGTATTCTGCGATCTATGAGCGGATCTATTGTTAGTTATGTAATGAGACATTTACAGTCGGAATAATTTGTCCAACTTTATTATTTAAAATTGCCCATGTTTTTCTTTTTATGTTATAGGTGAAATAGAAATGAAGGTATATATGGACACACAGTTTTGCCTGATTTGTTTACTTACATTTATTTTTCATCACTGCAACCATTGTCACGGATATGTGCATGATCACACGTCCGAAGAAAGCCACGTTCACAGTCACAATGACTATCAAATATCTGAAGAACCATATCTTAAGAATGGAGCTACAGTGGGGTCAGCAAGTAAGGCTTCATTACTGGAAGCTGAACATGAGCAAAAGTATTATATTGAAAAATTGTTCCATCGCTACGGGAAGAATGGAAGATTGTCATATAATGGGCTTGAAAAGCTTTTAAACAGTTTGGGCCTTGGTGAGGTGAAAGTAGTTGAAATAGGTCATGAAGACATTGGTCACGACCCTGTTTCACATTTGGATGTTTTAGACGTTCAAGAAGGAAAGCATGTACATGATCACCTAGATTCCCATTCCCACACAGATCTAATAAATGAAACAAAAAGTACTGTATCTACAAAAGAGCATAACAAATGTAAAGAGAATAAAGCAGGAACTTCCTTGCCTGTGGAACATAAAAAAAACCATCATCATTTGCACCATCACACTCATAATGGTACGTACCATTCTCATAACAATAGCCACCATAACCACAGCACTACAGTCAGTCGCGTGCATAATGAATTGCAAACGAACGAGCCATTGTCTGGAACAAACACAACCCAGGAACAACCTGAAAAAAAGCTTCACAAGCAAAAGAAGAGACGGAAAGGCACAAAAAACAGTGAGACTACGATTACCTCAGAGTTTGTATTTGAACAAGCTCAGGATGAACACAACCATGTTTACAAAGCTGATAATAACTTTGATGGGTCTCAAATTCATGGAAATGGGGATATTCATGTTTTGGAATCTGAGGAAAACAGTCGGGTGTCTGAAAATGGACAGAGAAACACTCGTAAAAGAGAGGCTCCTAATGAACAGATTAGTATGAAAAAGCACAATGAAGATATCCATGAGCATGATGAGGTGAGTGAAAGCATTAAATAGCCTATTTTATTTTTTTCTCCTTGCACTCTCTTCCTTATATACACACCTCTACACTATGTTGTAAAGACCCATGGACATCCCTGGAACCCTAGGAATTATAGGTTACATACTAGTTTATTATTTACCTAGAATTCATAAAGTAATGTCCTTAACTAATGTGTATGTTGTTGTTTCCAAACCCCAGTCCTCAGGGACTCCTGACACTGTGTTTGTTTTACAGATTTCCTCATTATCACAACTAAAAAAATTAGCTCTGTTTGCAGATGTTTTAAAAGGATCAGCCAGTAATTAATACACCTGTGCACCAACTAGGAGATCTGTACCACATGCACGGTTAAGGTGGGGTGTAGTATGGTATGCCGGCGGCCGGGATCCCAGCAGCTGGCATTCTGAATACCACCTGTTAAGATGCATACACACTGGGTGTTTTTGCCAGAAAATCACAGTGTGCCTGTGGGTAAGTGGTTCACTCGGCCGGTAAAACAGGACGATGGATGGCGGCAGCCGGTGATGATGCGGGAGTGTGCATCAGCGGTCACCGCTCATCGCCCGGCCATGCACACTAGGCGATCTTAAGTTCAAAGTAGCTCAAAACGCCAAAAGTGAGCTACTTTTGAGTTCAAAATCGCCTAGTTTATATGGGCCCTTTGAAGTCTTTAAAGACCGTAGTTTGGAATCCCTGGTGTATGGGCTACACAGCCACATTTTGTCCTAAATATTCATTTTTTTTATTTTTTTTTATTTTTTTATATTGTAATCTTTATTATTTTATAACACAATACATACATTTCTTTCTTTGTCACATAAATCCATACATAAACATCACACATTATTAAAATATCTATCCCTTTAGTTTTAGGAGGGCATAATCTTTATTTCTCTGACGTCCTTGAGGATGCTGGGACTCCATAAGGACCATGGGGAATAGACGGGCTCCGCAGGAGATAGGGCACTTGAAGAAAGCTTTGGTTTCTGGGTATGCACTGGCTCCTCCCTCTATGCCCCTCCTCCAGACCTCAGTTTTTACACTGTGCCCAGAGCGAGATGGGTGCACTGCAGGGAGCTCCCTGAGTTCTCTGCCTAGAAAGCATTTTTGTTTGGATTTTTTCTACATTTTTACAGGGAGCACTGCTGGCAACAGGCTCCCTGCATCGAGGGACTGAGGAGAGAGGGGCAGACCTTCTGTCTAAGATAGGCTCTGCTTCCTCGGCTACTGAACACCATTTGCTCCAGAGGGTGTGAACACAGGTTCTTACTGGGCGTTCACCCCCAGAGCCGCGCCGCCGTTCTCCTCACAGAGCCGCGCCGCCGTTCTCCTCACAGAGCCAGAAGAAACTAAGTCAGAAGACGTCTCAGGCGGCAGAAGCCTTCAGAGCTTCATTGAGGTAACGCACAGCACCGCAACTGTGCGTCATTGCTCCCATACACCTCACATACTCCGGTCACTGTAAGTGTGCAGGGCGCAGGGGGGGGCGCCCTGGGCAGCAATATAACACCTCTCTTATGGCAAAAAGTATATATACATGTACAGGTGGGCACTGTACATGTATATAAAAGAGCCCCCGCCATATTTTAGTAAGTTTGAGCGGGACAGAAGCCCGCCGCCGAGGGGGTGGGGCTTCTCCCTCGGCACTCACCAGCGCCATTTTCTCTCCACAGCACCGCTGAGAGGAAGCTCCCCGGACTCTCCCCTGCTTGACACACGGTGAAGAGGGTTTTAAAGTAGAGGGCGGGCACATATTTGGCGATTATACATTACAGCAGCGCTACTGGGTAAACATTCAGTGTTTTTTCCTGGGTTATATAGCGCTGGGTTGTGTGCTGGCATTCTCTCTGTCTCTCCAAAGGGCCTGGGGGGGAACCTGTCTTCAGATAAGAGATTCCCTGTGTGTGTGGAGTGTCGGTACGTGTGTGTCGACATGTCTGCAGTAAAAGGCTCTCCTAAGGAATAGATGGAGCAAATCTGTGTGGGTGCGTGGTGTCTCCGTCGACAACGCCGACACCTGATTGGATATGTGAAATTAAGTGCTAAGATGAACTTATTACAAAAGATTAGAGAACAGACAGGGAATCTACCCATGTCTGCCCCTATGTCACAGAGACCTTCAGAGTCTCACAATGCTCACTATCCAAAATAATAGACACTGATATCGACACGGAGTCTTAATCCAGTGTCGACTACGTTAATGCAAAGTACAGCCAAGACTGGCAGAAAAGTATTCAATATATGATTATTGTAATAAAAGATGTTTTGCATATCACTGATGACTCATCTGTCCCTGACACAAGGGTACACATGTTTAAGGGGAAGAAAGCTGAGGTAAATTTCCCTCCTCTCATGAAGAAAAAGAGCGGGAATCTGCAGACAAGAAGCTGCAGCTTCCCAAAAAGAATTCTCAGGGAGTATCCTTTCCCTAATGGGGCCAGGATACGTTGGGAATCTTCACCTAGGGTGTACAAGGCATTGACACGTTTAACCAAAAAGGTAGCGCTGACTTAACAGCTATCCTCAGGGATCCTGCAGATAGCATGCAGTAAAAGTACTTTGAAGTCCATTTACACACATTCTGGTACACTACTCAGACCGGCGATTGTGTCGGCATGGGTTTATAGCGCTGTAGCAGCGTAGTCAGATACCTTTATCAGCGGAGGTTGAAACCCTAGATAAGGATGACATATTATTGTCCCTAGTATGTGTGTGTGTGTGTGTGTGTGTGTGTGTGTGTATGTGTGTGTGTGTGTGTGTGTGTATATATATATATATATATATATATATAACATGCCCAAAGAGACGTTAGTCTACTGGGTTCTAGAGTCAACGCTATGTCGATTTCTGCCAGACTTGTCCTGTGGAACATGCAATGGACAGGTGATGCCGACTAAAAGAGGCATATGGAGGGTTTACCTCACAAGGCTGAGGAATTGTGTGGAGAAGGGCTCTCGGACCTGGTCTCCACAGCTATAGCTGGTAACTCTGATCTTTTGCCTTATATTCCCTCACAGACTAAAAGCACAACATTATCAAATGCAGTCCTTTCGGTCGCAGAATAACAAAAGTATGAGGAGTGTCCTTTCTTACCAGAGGTAGGGCACGGGCACAGCTAGTTCCCAGGAACAGAAGTCTTTCCCGGCCTCTACTACATCCACCGCAGAATGCGGGAGCTCCGCTAAGGGAGTCCGTCCCAGGGGGAGCACGTCTTCGACTCTTCAGCCACATCTGAGTTAACTCACAGGTGGATCCCGGGGCAATAAAAATTGTTCTCAGGGTTACAAAGGAATTCGAAAGTTGCCTCCTCGCCGGTTTTTCCTTATCGGACCTACCGGCTTCTCCCCCAGAAGGGGAGTTATATTAAATACAATTCACACATTGTATCTCCAGCAGGTGGTGCTCAAGGTTCTCCTCCTGCAACAAGGAAGTGGCTATTACTCAACCTTGGCTGTAGTTCCGAATACGTACGGTTCGGTCAGACCTATTTAAAATGAAAACCTCTGAACCTATACTAGAAAAGGTTCAAAATTAAAGTGGAATCGCTTAGAGCGATCATGGCCAGCCTGAAAAGGGGGGATTTGATGGTGTATCTAGACATAAAGGCTGCATACCTTCATGTTCCCATTTATCCACCCCATCAGGCGTACCTGACAATTGCGGTACAGTATTGTCATTACCAATTTCAGGGTAATTGGCAGAAATGATGGTGCTCCTACGCAAGCAAGGAGTCACAGTTATCCCATACTGGGACGATCTCCTATGAGGTGAGATCAAAAGAGCAGTTGTTGAACAGCGTGTCACTTTTGCTGAAGGTGTCACAGCAACACTGCTAGTTTCTCAATATCCGGAAGTCACAGTTGGTTCCTATGACTAGTCTGCCCTTCTTGGGTATGATTCTGGATACGGACCAGAAAGGGGTTTACCTTCAGATAGAGAATGCCCAGTAACTCATGACTCTGGTCAGGAACTTTTTGAAACCAAGACAGGTGTCGGCATTGCTGCACCCGAGTCCGGGGAAAATCATTCCCTTCGGCAGGTTCCATGCGACGTCTTTCAAATGGGACCTACTGGACAAGTGGTTCGGGTCACATCTACAGATTCATCAGTTGATCACCCTCTCCCCCAGGGCCATTGTATCTCTCCTGTGGTGGTTGCAAGATGCTCACCTCTATAGGGCCGCAGGTTCGGCATTCAGGACTGGATCCTGGTGACCACGGACGCGAGCCTCCGAGGTTGGGGAGCAGTCACACAGGGAAAAATAAAATGTCCAAGGTCTTTGGTCAAGTCAAGAGACTTGTCTTCACTTCTTTGAACTAAGGGCCATATAAAACGCCCTACGTCAGGCGGAGACCTTACTTCGCGACCAACCGGTTCTGATCCAGTCGGACAACGTCACCGCAGTAGCTCATGTAAACCGCCAAGGCGGCACAAGGAGCAGAGTGGCGATGGCGGAAGCCACCATAATTCTTCGCTGGGCGGAGAATCATGTAAGCGCACTGTGTCTGCAGTGTTCATTCCGGGAGTGGACAACTGGGAAGCAGACTTCCTCAGCAGACACGTCCTACGTCCTGGAGAGTGGGGGCTTCATCAGGAAGTCTTAGCACAGATTGCAATTCGGTGGAGACTGCCACTGATAGACATGATGGCGTCCCGCCTCAACACAAAGCCGTAGAGTTATTGCGCCAGGTCAGGAGACCCTCAGGCAGTAAGCTGTGGACGCCCTACTGACACCGTGGGTGTTCCGGTCAGTTTCTGTGTTTACTCCTCTGCCTCTCATACCCATGGTGTTGAGGATAATAAGAAAAAGAGGAGTGAGACCAAT